>NC_085876.1:2251895-2441839 GCF_034702125.1 Engraulis encrasicolus
GAAGAGTGTGTGTGTGTGTGGTTAGAGAGCTTGTTGTGGTTGAGTCAACAACAGATAATGCAGTTCTGTGTCTGCATGTCTGTGTGTGCGAGTGTGTGTGTGTGTGTGTGTCCAGGACAGCAGGGGGAATAGAACTGGCTACCTAGTGAATGGGCCTGACACTGATGGAATTGAGGACACAAGACAGACAGACAGAAAGACAGCCAAACTAATCGAAACACACACACACACACACACACACACACACACACACACACACACACACACACACACACACACACACACACACACACACACACACACACACACACACACACACACACACACACACTTTACTACAACACTGATAAGAAACAAACAGAGCCCATCTTTACAATAACACTGACAAAGCAGGCACATTCTCCATCCTTTTTTGGAATGGTTTGGCCCCGTCAGATTCTCTCCCTTCATCAGGTGTTTAAGTCTTTCAAATCCCGACACACAACATACTTTTGCACTTTTTGTTAAGACTTAACTTTAGTGTTCACACAAATTGGCCATGTATGCAGGCTGATTACTTTCTCTATAAGTTAGAGGGAGAGAGAGGGTGACAGAGAGAGGGACAGAGACGATTCAAGCCTTGCCAGGCTACGCCCTGCTAGCGAAGCAACAACTTCGGCGTTGAAGATTATTCTCTAATTCTCTGCCTTGAGGCCACTGAAACAAGTAGGGAATAGATCACACTCAATTTCTTCCTTTTTCCTTTTCTTCATATTCATGCATCGCAGGGTCAGACAGACGTTTCGGCTACAAACGCTTTCAACAGTGTACACTACCAGATCCTTCATCAATGGTTATACTCATGAAGGCTCTTGTAGCCGAAACGTCTGAAAAGAAAAGAAAAAGGAAAAAGAAGAAATTGAGTGTGATCTATTCTGTACTTGTTTGATTACTTCAAAGACGCACCAATAATAAGGCAGAGCGCAGTGTGTGAAAGTTCACTGACACAAGATCTACAATACATCACAAATCAAAGGGTGGGTAAAGTGGAATGTATCTAATGGGAAATGTGTGTGTGTGTGTGTGTGTGTGTGTGTGTGTGTGTGTGTGTGTGTGTGTGTGTGTGTGTGTGTGTGTGTGTGTGTGTGTGTGTGTGTGTGTGTGTGTGTGTGTGTGTGTGTGTGTGTGTGTGTGTGTGTGTGTGTGTGTGTGTGTGTGTGTGTGTTTGCCAGGGACAGACATAGCTGGAGGAAAGCATCGCATGAGGGTGCAGCACAACATGAAAACGAACTTCACCATGCCACACAAGCAAAACGACAACGCCGTAAGGATCACATGGAAAAGGCTGCAGCAATACCCACCACCTCTACTTTCCTCTGCCCAAACTGCACCAAGATATGTGGATCAAGGATTGGTCTCCACAGTCACCTGAAGACCCACAAATAGAAAACCCTAGAGGACAGTCATACTCGTTTCGAGTGACCGCTGATGATGATGGTGTGTGTGTGTGTGTGTGTGCATGTGTGTGTGTACAGGAGTATCTTTGCTGCTGTGCGACAGGCAGACTTCCATCAATCAATGGCGGCCTGTTACCCATGATGCATCACTCATCTCCCACAGTCCTCTCTGCTGACGCTGCAGTTCCTCCTGCCAAGAGCCTTTGGCCAACCATCACACTCACATGCGCGCGCACGCACTCACACACGGCGGAATGGCAAAAAGTAGCTGCTCTCATGTTAGTTGAGCTTGTTGTTTAGTGTCCTATGTGTGTGTCAGTGGTGTCAGTCAAAAGTAATTGATTTAGAGCACATGTGTACAGTATGTATGTCTGTGGAGTGTAAATCTGTTTTGAAGCCGTGTGTGTGTGTGTGTGTGTGTGTGTGTGTGTGTGTGTGTGTGTGTGTGTGTGTGTGTGTGTGTGTGTGTGTGTGTGTGTGTGTGTGTGTGTGTGTGTGTGTGTGTGTGTGTGTGTGTGTGTGTGTGCAGAGACTCCCTGGTGACTCCAGTGTTGAAGGTGCTTCATAATTTAACATTGACCGCACTAGCTAGATTGACATAAAGTATGCCCAGTGTGCACGGATGTACAGTGCCCTCCATAATTATTGGCACCCCTGGTTAAGATGTGTTTTTTAGCTTCCAATTATTTTATTTTTTTTCTAAATAATATGGGACCTTAATGGAAAAAAAGAGAAAAATCCAACCTTCAATACAAGTGCATTTATTCAGTGGGGAAAAAATCCCACATAAAGAAATAATTATTTGACATCAAATAATGTGTGTCACAATTATTAGCACCCCTGGTGTTAATATTTTGTACAACCCCCTTTTGCCAACAAAACAGCACCTAATCTTCTCCTATAATGTTTCACAAGATGGGAAAAGACAGAAAGAGGGATCTTCAGCCATTCCTCTTTGCAGAATCTCTCTAAATCATCCAGAGACCTGGGTCCTCTCCTCTGTACTCTCCTCTTCAGCTCACCCCACAGGTTCTCCATACACTGAAAAAAGAGGGAATGGCGGGTCTTTGAATTAACCTATATAAAGTAAATAGATGCAAAACAATTCATTAACATTCCTTGAGTAAACATGATTTCATCAAATAAGGATAATGTGTTCTTGGAGACTGCTGAATTGGCATGTTTCTAATGCTTTGAATGAACATGATTAAGTTGTGTCTGGGGTGGCCTCCAGTCCTGAGGTGGCGCTAGTGCACCACTTTCTAAGACAAGAAGAAGCCGGAAAGTTTCAAGCCAGAGAATCGTTCGCCCACAGACCTGTGCGTTCGCCTCAGTCAGCCCGGTCCTACTCTTCAGTCTCATCTCGCTGGAATAGTGTTGTCCATGTGTGAAGATATACACGAAATTGAGTAAGTAACTGAAGTACTTTCATTTATGGTGGGCGATGTACTACTGCTCTTGTGTCTTTTGTGTGTGGAAGCTGAGCTTAGACTCTACTACATTTACCCGCGCAGTGCTCTTTGCTTAGTAACAGGTGCACTGCAAACACATGCAGTTGGCTATGCCCCATGTCATTTTAGAAAAGAATGGAAAATATGTACATTTAGGATATTCAAAGGATGTAGTAAAAACTGCAATCTACAATCTAGCTGGTTATCTTCAGTTAATAGCTATATTTGCGCGGGAGGGTCTGATCCGTTAATGGGGGAGGGGTGGTGAGGGGTATGCACAGAACTAGAACTTGATCGAACACGTTGCATGCTCACGAGAACAGAGGGCTGGCGTCGTTTCGGTGTGTTCATTTTAAGCCAAGTATTCTATTTTTAAAGTTTTCTTTTCTTATCCAACCCAGGTGTTTAATGCACACATGCACTTGTGGTCTTAACCGAAGATTAATGAAATGTAAGCTTTCCTGCACACGAAGTCAAAGAACAACCGACCTAGATAGAGTGCATATAACCTGAATTTAAACTTTGCACAGGGAATTGGATGAAACATGTGGGAATAGTATCCTATTTATTGAAGTGCATATCACTTTTTTTTTAGTTGCACTTATGGTGCAATGCAAAGCATGCACTGCCTTATCTCGTTTTACTTTGCCTATATCTTCCTCTTTTAAGTGGAGCATTGTTTACAAGTAGCCTAGTTTACAGAATGCATGCTCCTCATTCACGAATCCTGTGCTGTTTATTAAATGCTTAACCTCACCAATTCCTTCTTTCTTTCTTTCTTTCTTTCTTTAAGGACTTCTGCTGCACTGTTCGAAGTCTGTAAGGTAAGACATTCAATGCTGATTGTCTATAAGGTTTTTATATTGTTTTTATATTGTGTGTGTGTGTGGGGCTTTTCCCTAATGTTTATGATTTGTCAATCCTTTGGGCTCTTTATGCCTTTTCAGATCAGTGCTGAATTCAAAAGAATAACCACAGTTCCCCTGCAATCCAAGCAACTGTTGCTGAATTGGCTGATGTAAGTTTCTGTATTTTTTGCCTGTCTACTTGATGGTTCCTGAGCAGAAAGCCTTTTTTACTATTGAGTTACACCCATGCATGTTAAAACCCCATAGAGAGGATCATGATCTGCCTTAGTAGTCATGGTACCAGTACATTCATATGCATGTTTCTTTTGGTGGCAGTCAGCTTCCCAATGTTGATGCCATTCATAGAATCCCAAAACAAATCAGTCCCACCACCATTTTTGACCGTAAACATGGGACTATTTTCTTTATACGTCTCCCTTGGCTACTATCACACATGCTTGAAACAATATAAAGCAAATGTGTTCATCATGGTTTCATCAGAGACAAACAGACTTCAGATATGGATTGCTGGAACCATGTCCTGTGGTCTGATGACACCAACATGAACACATTTTTTCGGATGGTGTCAAGCATGTGTGATCTTAACCAAGTGAGTAGTACAAAGTAAACTGTCCCATGCTCATGGTCAAGAAGTGGTAGTGGGACAGACATGGTTTTAGGCTGGATGCATGGCGTCAATATTGGAAATCTGAATTTCTCCAACATGTACCATGACAATTGAAGCAGATCATGATACAGTCTGTGATTTTAAAGGCGCAGAGAGTGATTTTTTTAAGTAGTTTATTTCCAGAACTCATGCTGCACAGGTTACAAATGTTCTCCTTTTCTTTCTTTCTTTCTTTCTTTCTTTCTTTTTTTTCTTTCTTTCTTTCTTCTTTCTTTCTTTCTTTCTTTCTTTCTTCATTTCATTAAGTTGTACAAGATGCACCATTTCTGAGGACTTCTGGCACAGTGGCCTGCACTGTTCAAAGTTTGCAAGGTAAGACATTCAATTCGGATTGTCTTAAATGTTTTGATTTGTGAATTACAGCATTTTATCTCCTTTCTTGAATGTGTGTGTGGCTTTCTCCTAATGTTAATGATTTGATTGTTAAATCCTTTGGGCTCTTTATGTCTTTTCAGATCAGTGCTGAATTGAAAAGAATCACCACAGTCCCACTGCAATGCCCTGCACTGTTCCAAGTCCACAAGGTAAAGCATTCACTTTGGCCACAACCCTACCCAGTGCACCTTAACAACTTGACTCCTGCTTTAAATTAGCTGTTACCTGAAAGGGGGTGACTAAATATTCCAGTGGTATAAGGAGCTGCTTCTCGAATTTTTATATTTAAATTTTGTCGTACTCTGACCAGTGAATATTAGATTATTGCTTAGTACTAGAATTGGAGTTATCTGAGACAAGATGATCTGATCTGAGAAGTTTGATGACTACCTCCCTGGTGTTCCCACGCTCAGTGTGGAGTGTGACACTAGTTAGTTTGTATGCATTGTGCTATGCTCAACATGACATTGAGAGGCTTCAGTTGAAAGTGAGCAAGCTATCCCACGGTTTCCTTATTCCAATACACTTACTACACAATGCATGTGCAGCTAAACAAAAAGAAATATTAATATCTTCTATGTAGAAACAAAATGAACACTACTATGAAGTGTATAATATCTCAGAGCACTTTGTTGACACATGTTTTTCTCTCTGATGGGTGGGGTGGGGGGGGTAGAAATCAGAGTCCACAGAGTGCACCAGCTGTGTTACGCTTTTCATTATATTGCCCATTGTATGTCTGCCTAGAATATTGCATGTTTTATTTTTAATCACTTAAGTTATCAGGGAAACGTATTGAGATGGGGAAAACTGTAATAACTTCTTATTTCAGCCCCATGACAGATAAGCCCTGCATGCCATATTACTGCACGCATGCACAAACGCCAGAGAGGTTCTCAATTCATCTCAGATCAGAGAATATCAGAGAGCAGAGAAATGCAGTAGACTTTTCCTTCAAAGTCTCCTCGCAAGGAACAGTATATATCGTACCTGTATATGCATAATGAAACTTGTTCTCTTAATTGAGACGAACTGATCCTTACATCTCTGTGCTCTGAAACACCTTAAATAGAGGATTGGCATCACTGATTGTCTACTACAAGCCCCTTGTAGGTCCCAGCCAAGGACACAGTAGACCTGGGGTGTTGTTCCATATGAGAGTGAACTTTTTTCATTGGCCTGGGCCCACTGGTATTCCTGTGACACACCAAGGTTCATGTCAAAGTCTTGTCATGCTATGCAATGATCTTGCAGGCCATATAAAATTACTTCATGGGTCACAATTGGCCCTGGGTTTGAGTTTGACATCCCTGCAGAATGAAGGCAACTACACAGCTTTGGCTCTGGTATTTGACAACCTCAGGCCAATTCACACCAGCGTTAAATCATCATCCAGGTCCCACATCAGAATTACAACTGAGAATCTTGACAGTGGAACAGAGGACATGCTTTGGACTTTGCACTAACCTACTGCCCAGCTTAATGTTGATTTATTTGTTAATTCAAATGGCTTGGTTAATTTGTGTTTATTTACTTTTGTCTGTGTTGAATAGGTCATGGATGAAGTTGCCGTAGACGAAGCAATTGAAGACATCACTATTGGAATCTGCTCTGACAGAAGATTGGGCATCCCACCCAAAGGACATTGTCAGTTTTAGTGTATGTCTGTCACACACGTGACACCCAATCGGAAAGGACTCTTTTTTTTCAGCAACTAAAAAACAGCAGTTATTTTTGTTTCTTTAAGTGAAATGTACCTTTTTTCTAGAGATCAATTTGCTTGTATGCACTTCCAGCTCCTTGCTGGTTTAAGAATAGTACTTGAGTGTGCATATGTTTTGTACATACTGTGTTGATTTTGACCCAAACTAAAGACAAACAAAATACCAAGACTAGACTTAAATAAGACTGGGTAATAACACAAATGTGGTCCACAAAGAGGACAACCAAATGAATGGTGGACTGCCAGATGCACGCGCACATGCATACAGTATACGCGCATGAACGCACACACGCACACCTACAAGTGTGGACTAATGCACTTAGTAATAAACACTAAGTAATAAACGAAAATGTGTTAGTATGACCAAAGTTCAGTAAGTTTACTAAAAATCTGTATTTCTAGAAATTCAAAATGACAGCCAGTGGAGAAGATTCCTCTCTTTCCTCCTCCCCCTTTCATGTATGGAAAGAGCAATTTCCCCAGTCATAACGACAACTTAAAGTTTGGTGGTGGTAAATATTCATGAAAAATGCAACATTTGTGCATGGGCAGCATGAAATCTCAAAATAAACTACTGAAAATAATACACAGTGCACCTTTAAAGCGAATTGGACTTTCTTTTTGTTCACAGACTCTGCTCGTTGTATTTCCTGCTCGTTGATTGGTCTAAGAGTAGCAGTTATTTGTGACTGTCCTTATGTTTTGTATATCTGTGTGCATTTTACATGCGTACAGTGAAAGTCAATACATTTAATCACAGAATTCTTACTCCTTTTTTTGTTTTTGTTTGCACATGCCTGTACATCAAATTGTGATCTGCAATGCATTTGTATAGCCTAGACCTAATATTTTTACCATATTTTTTATTTTTTATTTATTTATTTATTTTTTGGGGGGGAGGGGTGGATTGAGACTAAAGAATCATGTTACTGAAATGTAGCTGTATGCATGATTCCATCACCTTCAATAAACATGAAAAAAATACTTTCAAACTATGTCAAAGTTTTGTGTTCTTCCAACATATTTTCTGGTTAATGGAATACCAATTAATTGTTTAGGATTAAGGTGATTTCATCACCTCTGATTTAGGTGAAAAAAACATTTTGTGACAATTTAAAAAAATCACATTGTTCCAACACATTTTTATGAGGCTGGAACATGAATAAGTTGTGTTAGGTTGAGGTGATCCAATCACCTCCGTTTAAGGTGATAAAATCACTTAAACCTTACACAATAAATATAGGGGAAGAAATCATGTTGACCTTACACAATTGGATTGTGTGGGACCGATGTACACATTAAAATCATGTAGATCCAACGAATATTTTCTTTCAGTGTAGGGTTGAGGTCAGGGGACTGAGATGGCCATGGGAGGAGCTTGATTTTGTGTCTGGTTAACCATTTCTGTGTAGATTTGGCCATATGTTTAGGGTCATTGTCTTGCTGAAAGACCCAGTGACGACCCAGCTTCAGCTTTCGGGCAGAGGGCAACAGATTTTGATTTAAAATGTCCTGGTATTTCAAAGCATTCATGATGCCATGCACCCTAACAAGGTTCCCAGGGCCTTTGGAAGCGAAACAGCCCCACAGCATCACTGACCCACCCCCATACTTCACAGTGGGTATGAGGTGCTTTTCAGCATGCGCATCTTTCGTGGTACGCCAGACCCACTTAGAGTGTTTGTTGCCAAAAAGCTCAATCTTGGTCTCATCTGACCAAAGCACACGGTCCCAGTTGAAGCCCCAATACCGCTTGGCGAACTCCAGACGCTTGCGTTTATGATTGTGAGTGAGGAAAGGTTTTCTCCGTGCATGCCTCCCAAACAGCTTGTTGGCGTGTAGACAGCGCCTGATGGTTGATTTGGAGACTTTGTGACCCCAGGATGCTACCATTTGTTGTAATTCTGTAACAGTGAGCTTTGGAGATCTTTTGATTTCTCTTACCATCCTCCTCACTGTGCGTGGTGGCAAAATAAACTTGGGTCCTCGTCCAGGCTTGTTTACCACTGTTCCAGTTGTTTTGAACTTCTTAATTATTCCTCTAACAGTGGATATGGGCAGCTGCAGTTGAGTGGCAATCTTCTTGTAGCCTCTGCCTGACCTGTGAAGGTCGACGCACATCTGCCTCACTTGTATGCTGTGTTCCTTTGTCTTTCCCATGTTTAAGCGTGGATAAGAGAAATGGCCTCGGTGTCACGTCATATTTAGACCCCAGGGAAACAGGAAGTGATGAATTACTAATTAAATGTTCCTACATACTCTGGTAAACTTTGTAAACTACTGTAGAAATGACAGAAATGCTTCAATTATATTTATTTCCTGGGAATTGTTAAGGGTGCCAATAATTGTGGAACAGGTGATTTAATGAAAAATAATTATTTTTTAGTCAGGGATTTTTTTTATTTTCTTACAATTCATTTGAGTTGAAGGCTACATTTTCCTACAATTTTCAGTGTGACAGTATTCTTCTGCAATAAACACTGAATTTATTTTAAGGCTTTTAACACATCTCAACCAGGGGTGCCAATAATTATGGAGGGCACTGTATTTGTGTGTGGGTGAATAGGTTGTGTGGAGGTGTCTTGAGTGTGTGTGAGTGACAGACCCAGGCCTGCAGCAAGGACAGCTTAACAAGGACGTTTCTCCAGTCTGGCACTGTGATAGAGGAAATTAAATTTTATTGCACAGTCTCTTTCTCTCCCTCTGTCAGCTGAACATAGTAAGTGACAGGGGCGTCGGCAGGCCTATTTTACAGGAGCACGTGCCAATATTGATTTGCTGTGACCCGGTATGAGTTTCACGAAAGAAAAAGAAAAAACCGTTGCTACCTTTTAGTTTAAGAATTTAGCTTAAGTTTGGCACACGGAGTAATCTACAGAATGCGCGCATGCACTATTGCGATAATATTATTAATTTACAAGCTTTTTTAAATAAATAACAGCAAAAAAGATCACTTGGTGCCCTGTACAGCATTAGGTCAGCCGACGCCCCTGTGTACATATGGAATGCGGCATGAAGGAAAGGCTTTACAGATCAATAGCAGAACAAAGAGGCATAGATGCTGCTTCAGCTTTCCATTTAAAACAAAACTGCCGCATGTCACCAGCACAGTCACACTAACAAACACTTAAAATGAATTTCCACAGATATTCTCAACACTTGTTGAGAGAGAGAGAGAGAGAGAGGGAGAGAGAGGGATATGAAATTAATTTCCTGACCCTGTCCTCAATGCTGCCTGAGCAAAGTGTGCGTGTGTGTGTTTATTAGTCTGGCTGCCTTTCTGTCTGTCAGGCCCATTCACTAGGTAGCCACTTCTATTACCCTTGCTGTCCTGGACACACACACACACTCTCGCACACACACACGCACACACACACACACACACACACACACACACACACACACACACACACACACACACACACACACACACACACACACTCTCTCTCTCTCTCTCTCTCTCTCTCTCGCACACACACACGCACACACAGACATCTACGCAACACTGAAGCAGTGTGTGTGTGTGTGTGTGTGTGTGTGTGTGTGTGCTTCAGTGTTGCGTAGATGTGAGTGAGTGAGTGAGTGTGTGTGTGTGTGTGTGTGTGTGTGTGTGTGTGTGTGTGTGTGTGTGTGTGTGTGTGTGTGTGTGTGTGTGTGTGTGTGTGTGTGTGTGTGTGAGAGAGAGTGAGTGCAATTGCCAAATCAAATCCACAGTTTTAAGGTGGGAGGTCCTGTGACACAAATGTTTTTTTTTGGATCAGTGTTAATGTCACACCTGTCGGAACGAAAATGGTGATCTCTTTCGCTTTCTCAGCAAGGAAACAGTTCAACAAAGAAAATGTCACTACAAAAATAAGTCAAGAAAGACTTGTTTTAGAGACTTGTTTTAGTGTGTGTGTGTGTGTGTGTGTGTGTGTGTGTGTGTGTGTGTGTGTGTGTGTGTGTGTGTGTGTGTGTGTGTGTGTGTGTTACTTTTCCAGCAGAACCAAACTGAGCCTTAAACACACACATGAACCCACAGGGCAAAGAGAGAGAGATGTTTTGTATGGTAGGTCATCAGTGATTTTCTAACAAATAGCCTACCTGTTGCAAAGGCCACAAAATGTGAATCAATAAAACAAAGATTGCTGCCATAATGTTGGATCTCATGCCCTGTGCCAGTGTGTGCACTTGCCTACCTACCTGTGTGTGTATGTGTGTGTGTGTGTTAAATGTGAGATTTCATTGAGCTTTGTGTGTTATACAAGTAATTGAAGAAAATGGCTCGGATAGTGAAACTGAGGAAACCTACAACTGAGAATGATGCAAGATGGTTGATCAGTCCTGCTGAGTTACATTTCATAGAACAGTGAATTTTATCCTTTTTCTCTTAAAGGTGCACCGTGAATTTTTTTGTACAGTTGTTTATTTCCTGAATTCATGCTGCCCATTCAAAAATGTTACCTATTTGATGAATACTTACCACCTCCACCAAGTTGAAAGTATTCATTATGACTGGGTAAATTGCACTTCATACATGACCCACCATTTTGAATTTCCAGAAATACACATTCTTAGCTGCAAAACGTACTGTACTTTGGTTATACTAAATATTGTTTCATAAAATATTCATGAAAAGATCACATTTGGTAATAGGTAGCACAGTTTCAATGAGCTGCATAGTTGCAGTACCCATTCTGGCCACATTCTACACAGTGCACCTTTAAAGCCCCCCAAAATAAGCCCCGCCCAAACCCAAACTTCTAATACATGTATATATGCACTAAAAATGATGGAAGTGATTTATTACAATGACTCTTGCTCGAGACATTAATCAATAACTTAATGACTTTACATGGGGAAAGAATTATGTTTTAATTTGGTTTTGGCCTAATCATAATGTTTGCAAGCACAATTTGGTCACAACCTCAACGCAGACAAAATTCTGCGGACCTGCTGTAATCTCTGGTGCTCCTGGTTAAGAACTACTGCCATGTTTACCTCCCAAGAATTATTGCTGGAACAATAGAGCTTGATCCAAATTTCCGCCTGCAGTATCAAGATGAGTACTTTGATGGCGATTTTGTTAATTTCACCTCTGATGTTCCAGAAAAGGGAACCTTAATATGACAGTGTCGGACCTACAATGGCGCAACGGTAGGGCACTCGTCTGCTACGCGGCTGACCCATTTTCGATTCCAGCCTGGGTTCTTTGCCAACCCCTCCCTGTCTCTCTCTCCCCAGTTGCTTACTGTCACTCCTTCACTGTCATATATATTTTTTTAATGACGTTGCAGGCAGCGTAAAACACACCGTGACATCTACAGACTAAAGCTGGGCTTACACTGTGCGACTTTTGCCCCGATTTTGCCCCGATTTGGCACTCGCACGACTTTTTGAGAGTCGGGCCGATTTCTTGCTCAATCGCAGGTCAATCGTGAGTCTCGCATCGTGCAGTGTACATGGGGTAACGACAAGCGATTTCGCCTCACGATCGTGCAATCGCAGGGTCGCAAGAAAATCAAAACGGTTTGAAATTCTGGTTGTGGCTCTTGCGTAAATAGCACAGTTAAAGCAGTGCTAAGAGCAGATTTGACACTTCACATGCACAAATTAATAGGGCTGTGTGATTCACTGTTGAGTTCGACCTCATCTCCACCTCAGGTGCGCATGTTCCCTCCTCTGCAGACCAGGGAAACATGCCTGTTGCGTCGTACGGTGGAAGCATTTAGCTCGCATCCGACTGTCGGCTCGTGTAGTGTGAGGACGTGAGTCGTGAGTTGTGAGCTTTTAAACAGTGAAATTCCATCGTGCAGTGTGAGCAGAAGCTTAAGACCCATTTCAATTATTTTTTCCCTTCTCCACTACATTTAATTTTGGACTATGTCACATCTCTGAAAATCACGTGATACTGATCCCGCTGTATTTTGGTTTGGGATCAGGGTTAATCTGAAGGCCCTCCAGACCCTTCTGTGAGCTCACAAAGCTGAGCGGAAATTCAGGTGGGTCTGACGAGAGTCTGGCTACTTCAACCCATCTCTCTTTTTTCTTTCACTCATGTCTAGTGGTCTTGTATACCGTACAGACCTTCCACCTCTGACTGATTTTTCCACCTCTGATGTTCTTTCTTCTCCATCAGCTTGCTCTCGATCTTGTTTTCTCTACCCTCTGTCCTCTAACTCAATCCCCCGTCATCTTTCTCCACATATACGTACTCTCTCTTCCTCTATTCTTCTCTCTCTCTCTTTCTCTCTCTCCTCTGTGTCTAGTTCCTTCTCTCCATAGAAAGAAGAGCAATACATAATTTAAACTGAATCATATAACAACAATTCAACCTCCCATTGAGTTTATATTTCTGCCTTGTCTCTGTGTGTGTGTGTGTGTGTGCGTGTGTGTGTGCACGGCAATGAGAAATTCACTGAGTTTATATTCTTCCTTCTGCATGGCGACCTGTCACTATGAGTGCAGCCACTGACTCCAACTGAATAAAAAACTGTCGCAGACACGCACAAGCACCCGTACACACACCCACACATGTACACACTTTGAGAGTGAATGACAGATGGTGAGTCAAAAAAGTTAAAATTATTTTTGACATCTGCAGTTCAAATTTATTTATCATCATTGGTCTACGTGTGGCGCAGGTGGAGCTGAGTAGAGTGACTGAAGCACACACACGCACACGCACACGCACACACACACACACTGCTCAAAGAGGATCAATGCACATTGACAGCCACACACTGATACCCAGCCTATGTAGAGACTGAAACAGACACATATTACACAGACACTGCGGTGCACACTTGATATCCAGCAAAGAGACACAGTAGCAGACTGCTGCCCGGTTCTGAAATCCATATTCCTTCCCATCTGCGCAGTGTGATCCGATAATAGAAAAGAGTTCTGACAGTCACGGTCCGCTGTGTTACCAGTGAGAACCATTAGGTACATTTGGTGCCCTACTCTGTAATCGATAACACATTCACTCAAAAGTACCACACACACACACACACACACACACACACACACACACACACACACACACACACACACACACACACACACACACACACACACACACACACACACACACACACACACACACACACACACACACTAATAGGCCTTTAGAAAAGAATAATTAGTGCTTCAGTTTTACACCAAGTGGTTGTGAAAAAAGAAGGTACATTTCATAATTCCATAAGACCACATGATCATATCATTCCATCTATAATACTCCCTCTTCTGCAAATTCCAGTAATAGCGTGTTCTGTCTACTGTCATTTCATTGACCTAGCCAATTCTACAGCGACGTCAGAAGAGAAGGACCTCAGACTAATGAAGCCCACACAAAATGCGTCATTCTTTTCTCTTCTGATGTCATGACCTTGTGTCTGTCAAACCACTTTAATTAACTCTGATGCCATCCATATTGGCACTCTTCACACCCACTGGTGCGTGTGTGCGTGCATGCAAGTTTGTGAGAGTGATGTGGGCCATATTGCCATTGCACCCATATTCAATCCAAATGTCAATCAATATCAGCAGTATCACACACACACACACACACACACACACACACACAGTCTTACACCTTACATTACCTTATGCCCACACAATTGCACGCGCACACACACAGTGCTGATATTGATTGACATTTGGATTGAATATGGGCCTTGGAAGAAATTCTGTATTTGATTCTTGACTCTAACACCTCTTGTGCAGAAAGCCTGCTCCTCTTTAAACTTCTTCACCCCACAATTTCACTTCAAACCTCTTCCTCCACGATCTGAAGTCAAACTCTGACATCTGGACATCATCTCTGTATCGATCCCCCTTAAATATCGAGGCTTCCATTTTGATTTGCCTTTTTCATTTCTATATCACACTTTTTCCCTCTTTTGTTCTGTCCCACTGCCTTTTCTCTCTGTCTGTATCTCTTTCCCTTCTGTATATGACTCACTATTTCAATCAATCATGAATCCATCAACTTTCCTTTTTTATTCTGCTTCTCTCTCACCTGCATTTCTTTTACTTTCTGCACGGTTGTGTTTCACCTTTCCAATCCATCTCTGTCTAGCCCCTGTGCCCTCTTCCTCTCTAACATTTCTAAATCTATCTCCACCCAGCCACAATCCTTTATTTCTTCTATTTTTCCCCTCGTGGCCATCTGTATATCAATGTTGACTCACTCCCTTTTACTTCTCCTCCTCTCTTATCCATTCGGCCCACCTCTTTCCTTCCCTTTCCTCTAAAACTCTTTCTCAATCTAAAATTGAAATTGAAAACTTTCATTGATATATTGACATGGCCATCTATTGTTATTCAGTTTCAATAAAATACGAACTTGTGCAACAGCAATTGTTTTTTTGGCAATTAATTAACCCACATTAATACAGTATATTAGAAAATGTAACTCATGAAGTAAACGCATGTCGATAAAGGTATGAACTTAGCACAGCACTATGGCTCTCTGTAATGTCATGGCAATGTTGTTATGACGTAGTTAAGCATTTTCAGCAAGTGAATAGGGTCGCCGGCGATCCCTGCTGCAGTAAGAGGCTACGTTAACAGGCCCCTCTGGTCTCTCTATTGCTTTCTCTTGCAGTTTCTCTCTGTCTTTTTCCTCCTTTCTGTGAGGTTTATGCATCTATCTTTTAATCTGCCAGGCCTGACGGATTTAAACTCCACATCCTCTCCCCTCGGCCTTGTCTCTCTCCTCCCCCTATTCACTGTTTTTTTCCCCTTGTTCTCTCTCTCTCTCCTCCCCCACACTCCTCATTCCCTATTCTTTACCCTCCACACAGGCCTGACTCTGTCCACACTTTCCCTTTTCCCCATTTCTCTCCCAACTTTTTCTCATTTGCCCAATCTGTCCCCACCTGGCATCATCTTCCCCTATATCCTCTCTGCATTATGTACTTGCCTTCTTCATGCTCCTCTCACCATTTTCTCCATTCTCTTCTCGTTACCCTCCACATCCTCCGCATTCTTCCCCATTTTGTCCATTTTCTCTACTTTCCCCCATCCTCTCTCCTTTCCCTGCTACAGTACTTCTTCCTCTCACGATGTCTTCCTTTTGCTTTTTTCATCTTTTATTTCATCTCTCACGGTTTATGAGCTCTGTGCAAAGTTTTAATGGTCTTTTTTCCCCCTTATATTTTCATTTCTCTCTCTCTCTCTCTCTCTCTCTCTCTCTCTCTCTCTCTCTCTCTCTCTCTCTCTCATCTTGCTCATACATGTTAGCATTGTAAGCATACCCCTGGGTATGCAAACAATGAGCAAGATGTACATGTTAGCCATTCCCTGGGTAACACCCCAGCCCTGTTACTCATAGGGCGTATGCCTACTGTACTATATGCTGATTTGCTTGGATGTTGTAGCCATTTCTACCACAGGCTCCCTCTCCGGAATCAAACCCTTATGTCCACTGTACTGTTTGCCATTGGCTGTGCGAATCCCGCATGCAAATCTCAGTGACAGCAAACACAGTGCACTGGAAGGAGAAAGCACAGACAGACCAGCAGGAGCCGTGAGGTGTGTGTGTGTGTGTGTGTGTGTGTGTGTGTGTGTGTGTGTGTGTGTGTGTGTGAGAGAGAGAGAGAGAGAGAGAGAGAGAGAGAGAGAGAGAGAGAGAGAGAGAGAGAGAGAGAGAGAGAGAGAGAGAGAGAGAGAGAGAGAGAGAGAGAGAGAGAGAGAGAGAGAGAGAGAGGTAGATAAGTGGGTAACACTTTATTTTAGGGATACATCTATTATCACTTATACATACAATGTTAATGCCTGCATAAGTAACTTGTAAGGCAAATTGGTAATAAATCCCTTATTTTGCATGAGCAAGACATTTGCGAATACATGCCTAACAAATCTTTGATTTTGCGTAGTACATGCCTTACAAGTTACTTATACAGGGATATTGTATGTATTGGTGCTAATAGATGTAGGCCTATCCCTAAAAAAATAAAGTGTTACCGATAAGTGAAATTGAAGTAAATCTTAGAATATATCTATTTCCCTTTACCACCCATCTTTTCTCTCTCTCTCTCTCTCTCTCTCTCTCTCTCTCTCTCTGTGTGTGTGTGTGTGTGTGTGTGTGTGTGTGTGTGTGTGTGTGTGTGTGTGTGTGTGTGTGTGTGTGTGTGTGTGTGTGTGTGTGTGTGTGTGTGTGTGTGTGTGTGTGTGTGTGTGTGAGAACACATATCAAAGAAAACAGCAAAATAGCTTCCTTTATAACTACACCAACACTGCACACTGCACACCCACACATCACATCAAATAGGTTTCTCTGCAACAGAAACAAATGGATGAAACATGTCTTTTTCCTTTGCTTTTTTGTTTGAAAAAAACAAAAACAAAACAACTTGTAACTTTTGTTTTTCCTGGAGTTCATTGAGCATCTGTCTTTGTGTGAGGGAATTTGTATTTGTGTGTGTCTGTGTGCGCGGGCGAGTGAGTGAGTGTGTGTGTGTGTGTGCGAGTAAGTGTGATTTTGGGTTTGGAGTGTGGGGTACATGTGTTTTTGTGTTGTTGTTTTTTCATGGTTAATACAGGATCTTGAACTTGGACAAGAGAAAAAGGGTGAAAACAAGGAGAGATGGATGAAGAAAGAGAGATAGAGGGATAGAGATAGAAAGAAAGTAAGGAGTAGATGTAAGGAAAATAGAGCGGGACATTTTTTTCCAGTATGCAGAAAGAAAGATCAAGAGATAGAAGGAGAAGATAGTACATAGATGGAGAGTTCGAATGAGTTGACTGCGCGCATGTGTTGATCTGGTGTACATCTGCGTCTGTGTGCAATGAGCTGCTAAAGCCTAAAGAAAGTATTGATCTGGCCTAACGCTTCAACTAACAGGAACACATACGCACAATGCATGGATGCGTGTACGCTCACACGGACACACACACACACACACACACACACACACACACACACACACACACACACACACACACACACACACACACACACACACACGGCTCAATAGAGAGATCCATGTTGCTCTGTGACTGTGTATCGTAGTGGGGAAGAGTTATAAGCGTGTGAATCGAAGTGTGTGTGTCTGTGTGTGTGTGTGCGCGCGCGTGCGTCCTCTAGGGATGACAGAAGGCCAGCTGCCTGTGAAATTGCCAAGCAAACAGAAATTGAAAGGGGCTGGAGATACTATTCCCAGGACAACCCACACACATGGATGCACACACACACAAACGTAAATCCACACACACACACACGCACACGCACATAAATGATCAATGAGAAAGGGGTATTTGGCAACAAGTTATGATTCGTTACGATGATAATGATGAGGACGAGGATGATGATGATGACTTCAAGCAGGTTGACTCAGCGCCATAACAACCTGCATCAGTGTTGCCCCTCTCAGACCTAAATACCCATAATTCAACTGGGCTCCCTCTCTCAGGCCGTGCCAGGACACCACTCAACGCCTCAGGGGCCACAATTATCAGTGCAGTATAACGCACGCACATGTACAGACACACACAGACACAGACACAGAAAATAAACATACCACATGCATACATGTGTAGTCATGCATAAACTAAGAGACAGTACACAAACAGTGCCACTTATCAAAACATCCGTGAATGAATAAACACACAGAGAGACACACCAGTGCCGATTAGTGTCGTGTGGCGTTTCATCAAAGCAGAAATAATTGGACCTGAGACTGTGGGGACGCCACAAGTGTTTACACTTCAAAAGCCAGCTTGTCACACACACACACGGCCTCTTTAACACTGGGCAAATAAGACTAAATTACCTTTGGGTGTTTTGCACTTGTTTGTGTACATGTAGCGTCTACACACTGTGCCGTGTGTGTTTATGTGCAGGTTTGTATTTACAGTATGTACAAATGCTGTTTGCAGGCTGCAATGTGTGTAAGGAACCAGCAGTGTGTGTGTGTGTCTCTCTCTCTGTCTCTCTCTCTCTCTCTGTGTGTGTGTGTGTGTGTGTGTGTGTGTGTGTGTGTGTGTGTGTGTGTGTGTGTGTGTGTGTGTGTGTGTGTGTGTGTGTGTGTGTGTGTGTGTGTGTGTGTGTGTGTGTGTGTGTGTGTGTGTGCGCACGCGCACCTGCCTTTGCACAGGGACTTTTAGTTCCTCCACCTGCAACCGCATGCATGCATGACATATTGGTCCTTAAATATGCTTTAGCTAAGCAGACACACATTATTAATGCATCCTTTTAAGGCTCTGTTCCTCTCCCCACGTTATTAATGGGTCCTTTAAATGGTATGCTACTATACTCCTATTATTAATGTGTTTAGGTTTGGGTTACTATGCATATACTGTTAATGTTGTTTATTAACCCATTGTGTCCTGGAGACACATATACGCTGCATTCAGGTGCTTGAGATTTGAACTGTTTTATTAAAAATGTGGGTAAGTTAGAGCTGAATGAACACATTCTAAGGCAAAACAAGGGTCATAGCTTTTAAATGCAACTCATTTCATGTTAGTATGTGAGGCACAGATTGTTAGGCTTTAATAGGCAGAGGGCAACCTTTCACAAAAAGGGCTTAGGACAAAATGGGTTAAATTCGTATTCCATTATGCATTTTAGCAACGTGTCCCTTTTTCTGGATTTTTTTTTGCGTTTATTATGCACTCGTACATTACATCAGATTCCCAGCGTAATGTGTCCTTTCAGGTTCTCATTCATATGCAGATTAATCAGATTATTCTCTCCTTTCAGGCCCTTTTCAGGCTGTATTCATATGTATATGTGATTAATCTATACATAGGCCATTGCACCTAATAGCCATGCTTTTAATGTGTTTTCATGACCTGTGTTATTGATGTCATTTCAATGGGATATTCCTATTGCAAACGTGGCGTTGGAATCTGCAAATATCCATTAAACCACTTTTGCGAAAGAATGCACGTTAGAATAATACAACATCTGTATACAGCATCTGATGTTGCACAACTCGGCAGAGTTCAAAAGGTACACACACACACACACACACACACACACACACTCACACACGCACGCACGCACACACACACACACACACACACACACACACACACACACACACACACACACACACACACACACACACACACACACACACACACACACACACACACAGAGTCTAAGACGTTGTGCTTGCTGTCTGTGTCCCCGTATCTCCAAATCTGTGGGTTTAACCTTTAAGTCCTCTATCCCTCTGGGGCTCTCCTCTCTCCTGTCCTCATCTTTTTTACTCCTCTCTCCCTTTATCTCCACTCAACCCTCATTTCTCTTTCATGTTGTCATCTTTTCACTCCTCTTGTCTTTTCTTCATGCCCTCCCCCTCCTGCCCTCATTCTCCACTACTCGACTTTCTCTGCTCTACCTTTTCTCTTTCCTTCCCTGATATTTTTAACTGTCCTCTCTTCCCTTTAACTGCTCTCTCCCCTCACTAATTCCCTTTTTCTTCTTTGTTTGCACATCTTTTGCTACTTTTCGAAGTCAGCATGTTCTTTTTTCCTTTTACTTCTCTCTGTCTCTGTAGCTCTTCTTTATGCTACCTCTCTCTCTCTCTGCCCTCACGGCTCTTCAAGGCATATCCCCCTCCTTACCCCTGTTCTCTCTCTTCTCATTACCTTCTCACCATGCTATTTCACTTTTATAGATCTTCTCTCCCCTCTTGACCCCCCATTTGTCTCTTTATGCCCACTTCTCTTTACTTCGCTTCACCACCCTCTTTTTATTTTGTGCCCTCCCTCAAGTGTCCTAATGCTTTCATCCTTCACTGTAAGACATTGATGTATTTAGTACAGCAATTTGTACAACAGTGTGTTGTATTCACATTTTTACTGTAGATGGCAATGCATTGTGGGGAAATTAAGGACATTGTTGTAATTTTATTGTAACCTTGTATGCATCGGCGTTTACAGCGTTTGCGTTGCATCATGGGACACCAGTTTGAATTTGATTTTTTTTGGCAGAATGTACCTGACTGAAGGCTACTGACGTTCCTGGGATAAAGGTAAGATAATAAAATGTTTAGATATTATGTAACCTGTTCATCTAATATGCCTACTTTGTAGTTTTATATTCTAGATCAATATGATAGGATAGGCCGAGTTCTCTGCATTTGGCAGGGTTAGAACTTAGAAGGCTATTATCGACAGGGCTCGATTAGAATACCGGTAGGCTACAGTGAGAGCATTTCGTTATACATGTTGTCGTTTGTCGTGTCCAAAGGATTTCCAGGCGCAGCATAAATCGGTAAGCATTGCTTGTCATCTCGGACTTCATGCTTTCTGACTTGAATAGAGCCTGCCAGGCCACCCCATACAAAAGCATTTGAGTGGCACCCTCTTTTGGACGGAACGTAGGCTACGGCTGTTCTCTAAGAAAAGCGATCGGACACCAAAGTGGGTGCTCTAACAAGGACCCACTACAAACTTCATCCAAATGCAGAGTAAATACTGCGCTCCCTTTTGCATCGATCAGCCTGTAGAACTATCCTGCTAGTAAATCTCTACCAGCAGATAATGCCCTTGTAGCCCAAGTAGCAAAGAGATGGATCTCTGTGCTAGTAGTCTAACCGTGCATAGCCGTCTGTGAGCTAGGATGTAAATGTTTGCGGCATGATCTTTTTTTCCCTAACAACTGACTATGCACATTTTGGATTTTTGGACTAGTTTTACAAGACTATTGGTATGCAATACGCATCCTCATGCATTCAAAATTTGTGCTTCGGACTCGTAGAAGACGGGGTTGTTGTTAGGTGATGATAAACAATGTTGGGTTCCCCACTGGTCTTCTGAAATATGAATAAACATCACAATTTGGCCGTTTTAAGTTGTTTAACATAGCGATAATGTCCTGACATGACCCCTGTTAATAATGCACAGTAGGTAGACCAGAAAACAACCCGTTTGTCTCGAGATTACGAAAATACAATTCACCACCAAACACAACTATACTTTTCACACATGATCTATATCAGTAACACGCTGCAAAAAGGTGAAACGAAGCGTTCTTAGTGTTCAAATAAAGACTTTTTGTGGCATGTTCTTCTACTCCGCCTGCATGTTTCAACCCACTAGACATAGACATTGCTTGCGAGAGATTATCTGTGGTAGAATCTAAGGTGTCCACCAGGTGGTGTCTACTCCCTTGTTACGGAGTAGAACTAAAAAGTGCAGGCAGACGTTCTGGAATCTTGCAGTAGACAGCTCTTCCAGTCGCTATTCTTCTCTGTACTTCTGGAACACTCGCCACGTTCGCTAGTTGTGTCTGCCTTTCTAAGAAATATCCTAGTTCTACCTTCTATTTTGTTGCTGTGTCACATTACGTCATTGTAATTACATTAGTTACATACATTATATTGATTATTATTGTTTCCTGTGTGGACGTTTATGAAAATGTAAGTGCTAATCCAACTCGCCACGTGTTAAGTTCAGATGGCTATCTAACTTGCACTAGGGTAGTAGCCTGATAAACCAGACTAAATGTGGATGTCTAATTTAGTCTGGCCTCGATGCATAATACATCCGAAGATTGTTGATGAGAACAACCTTCCCTCAAAACCCTGCCCGCTTTGATTCAAAACACATCTTTGCGTTGTAATTGGTTTGCCAGATTCATGGCATTCTGGCTTCATTGAATCATTATGTGAGGCCAGACCCACCTGTAGACAAAACATTTTGCCGTCCAGCGGGTGGCGCTGGTTCACCAGGCTACTAGGGTAGTGCTGTTGTGGTTAGCTGTTCTACTTCTCTCGCAATGTTTCAATGTAAGATGTGTGTGGGTTCGTGTGGGGAGGGGTTTGATAAAGTCTTTGAGTATACACAGCACATTCAGTTTCACAGCAATAGTGCACATTTTAGATATGCCTGTGGAATGCCTGAATGTCGCAGAGGATACGCAAAGCTCCCTGCCCTCAAGGCTCACATGTACAGAGACCACAAGGCTGTCACACCATGCAGTAGAGGCGATGATGAGAAGGATTTTGCGTGTGATCTCTGTGCAGTGACATGTGACTCCTCATCCTCGCTTGTAATTAACTTGCGGTCTCATCTGCGCAGTGGATTACAAGTTAAATGCCCCTTTACAGGATGCATCGCCCGTTTTTCAGTTTTGTCGAGTTTTGCATCCCATGTTTCCAAGAAGCACCGCAATGAGTGTGTTGGAGCCCCATGTAGTGCTGAAAGACCCGATGCCAGTGAGTCGAGAGAGTGAAATATCTGTAGTTAGCAGTGGTTCTGATGAGCAAGAAGCACCTCATGCCGATGAATCTCTCTTTTTACAGCATATTACACTGTTCTATTTAAAACTCCAGGCTAAACTGCTCTTGCCGGCCCCTGTGATTCAAGCCATTATTGACGGCTACCAAGATGTTCATGATTTCAGTATGATTAATATGCTGAACACATTGAGTCAGAAGTTAACTGCCCTGGGTATCCCAGAACTACAATTGGTGACATTATTGAAGAATTGAAAAATGATGATATCTTGACAGTCTGCAATAGTGGTCTGAGCACAGATCGAAGGAGAAAGACCGCGTTTAAAAAACATTTTAATTATGTTGAGCCAGTGTCTCATTTATTAGGAATCAATGAGAAGGGTAAAGAATCATTTGCCCAGTATATTCCTATAAAAGAGACTTTGGCAGCACTTTTTAAAAGCGAGGCAATGCAAGACTAGTATGCTGGAACACGTTGCAAAGAATCACAGCAGGGCATTTTTCAGGATGTAGATGATTGTAAGGGAGTTAAGTGCAACCCCTTATTTAAAACTGACCCATCTTCTCTTGGCATTATTCTTTATGAAGACTCATTTGAGGTGGTGAACCCGCTTAAGCACAAGATACTCTCTGTGTACCTCACCCTAACAGACATCTTGCCTCACAACAGGTCTGCCATTGACAGCATGCAGCTTGTTCTCCTCTGTAAGGATCAGGATTTTAGGTATTTTGGGATGGACAAGGTTTTTGAGCCTCTTATTAATGATCTCAAGGCACTTGAGGAGTCTGGCGTGGAGATAAACAATGGTCTGGTTGTCAAAGCTCGCCTCTGTGCAATTTCAGGTGACAATGTAGGGTCTCACAGTGTTGGTGGGTTTGTGGAGAACTTCAGTGTGAGCCACTACTTCTGTCGGTACTGTGACATCAGAAGATCAAAATTTGAGGATTCCCCATTGGTTTGTGGCAACAACCGTACGCCAGAATCTTACCTAAAGCATCTACAGGAATTGGGAAAGGGTGATCTAACCTCTGAATGTGGAATTAAATGTGACTCTCCCTTTAACCAGTTGACATTCTTCCATGTTTGCCAGCCTGGATTGCCATGTCTGGGCCATGACCTTTTCGAGGGCATAGTTTCCGCTGACCTTTGTTTATTAATTGGTATTCTAGTGTCTGAGAAACATTTCACCTACACCCAGCTCAATAGCTGTAAAGACCAATTTCAGTACTAAGGAAATGATGCCCTGGACAAACCAGCAGATGTTTCGCCAGGTAGCAAAAGGCTTTGGGGCCATGCTGTCCAGAACTGGTGTTTCCTGCGTCTGCTCCCTCTACTGATTGGTGATCGCATCCGAAATCCCTGTCACAATAAAGCCTGGCAACTTGTGCTGCTCCTCAGGGAAATTGTTGAGCTGATTTGTGCTCCAAAAATAACCACACATCAAGTGTCATACTTGAAAACACTCATTGACGAGTATATTTTCTTTCGCAGGCAGCTTTTCCCAAATGAACCCCTAAAACCGAAACATCATTACTTGGTCCACTACCCAGAGCTCATCACTCAATTTGGCCCACTAATTCGGCTTTGGACACTGCGCTTCGAGAGCAAGCACACATTTTTCAAAAGATGTGCGCGGAAATTGCAAAACTTCAAAAACATCTGCAAGACGGTTGCCGAAAGACATCAGCTCTTACAAGCATACCTGAGTGCAGGTGAACTGTTCCCGAAGTGTGTGTTGATAGACAAACAAATTGCATTCCACTAAAGTGATTTAAGCGAACGAATCAAATTGGCGGTCAGTAGTTCAAATTTTGACTGTAGCAAAACATCAAAACAACAAATCGCATCTCATGCTGTCACAGTGAAGGGCACAGTTTACTAGAATGGGATGTTTGTTTTTCTGCAGAAGAACATTGATGATGAGCTTGAGGTTGGCAAGATAGTTGATGATAGTTGGCAAGAACATTGATGATGAGCTTGAGGTTGGCAAGATAGTGCTGGTCATTGTGGATGGTGACTCTGTGTCTTTTGTGACAGAAAAACACTGTTTTGTGAAGTTGAGGGACATGGGGGTTTACACTGTTCTGGGGACACCACAAGATGCGTTGTGCATTGTGTCGTATGATAATCTGCTTGATTACTATCCGTTGCCAACGTACAGTGTGTGTGGTGTAACAATGATTTCTCTCCACCACTCTTTAGCAGAATATTATGGCTGCTGAGGACCTGAGGACAGCGGTGCTGTCTGTACTACCAGACCTCACCTCAGCACACCTGTCTGCCCTAATGCGAGGCCTGGAGGACCTTGGCGTCCAAGTCAAAGAGGACCTCTGTCTTCTTTGTGAAGAAAAATCTACTGCCATTTTTGAAGCTAATACAATGTAAAAAGCTCCTACGTGCATTTTCTGTGCCTCAAGGTAAACTTTTGGGGTGCCTGACCCCATCTATTGTCATATATTGTCTTTGTTCTCTTGTATAGTTCTATTTCGTTTATTATTTCAAAAAGACAAAAAACACAAAAAAAAACCCTAATCCTGTTGAGCTGGCACCTTGCCGTGGTGGATTAGCTTGCGTGTCTTTCCATGATCAGATGTTGACATTTTGAGATCATTTTTGTTTCACTGTTAGTGAATTGAGACCAGACAAAGATCAGCTCTTAATCATTTATATTTCCCATAATCCAATCTCATTACATATTTACACAAAAATCATCTGCATGTAGTGAAAAAATAAATGTTCTTGAATTTGGGTTTGCATTTATGGAGACTAGTGATTCACTACACCCCCAATCTTAGCAGTGCATATTGTACACCTTTGTATGGTGAAAATGGCATTCGTGTTTACTGTAATACACCATAGCATGTATGGGTCATAATGAATAACCGTAAATATTTTTTCTGATTCCTTCTCAGTCCTATCTCCTCCCGGGTCTCCAGAACCATCAACATCAACCCGTTCACCTGCAGGGGGCCCACATGTTACCACACCTGGGACCCCCTGTTCAACAACTCTACCATTCTCTACCACTCTACCATCACCTCGCACGTCATGGCCTACAAATTTCAAGGTTTGTGGAGGGCTAATATTAAATTGTTTTACTTGATAGGTATGCATACTTTAAATGCAGTTGGCAACCTGGCCCGCTCCCGCGGGAAGGAAAGTAGCTTCAGTTCAATTAACTCTAGATGGTGTTAGCATGCATGAACGTACAACAGCATGAGCCTATCCAACTCCGACACGATCATAGTATATGATAGTGTTGTAGTTTGCCGTTTCGAGTCTTGTGGGAAGTCGAGTTCTGTCGGTACTGGACCCATTTTTGCATGAGCAGGAATAATAATAATGGCAATAATTATTTTGTTTCATAAAGCGCCTTTCAAAACCCCCAAGGTACAGTTGAGGGCAATATTATTTCTCAGTGAAAATGACAATTACTGACAAAATCAGCTATAATGTCAAGTTCGCTGTGAGTGATTTTCATCACAGAATGCCAGCAGTTGGTAGAAATCTGAATACATTATGTAAATCATTCTTTCGTAAGAAAAATACAATGTGTTTCCCAATACTCCAGAGGCGAAATCATGGTAATCACGAAATCATGGTGAACAGTGTCATTTTTGATACTTTATAACATTGCTATTTCATATCCGGCTGCATAGATATGAATGTGCTCAACTTGATAAAATCAGGGAGTAATAAGATTCTGCAGTTCGCCTAATGTCTGCTTTAAGTTTTTTTTCCCCTCATGACAACGGTAGCGAGCGGAGTCTCACTGGACTTCAATTGCATGTGTGAAAATGCTTAACGCTCATTGGTTATTGCCCAGATATTTTTTTGATTTGGAGGACCGAGCCTCAGTGGGAGTGAAGGGAGATGGGTGTGAGAGCGATTGGGACAGGAGACTGAAGCCCCGACTTGTGATTGGGTGAACCCTGAAAAAAAAAAATCTGTGTCAGTAGTTGACATGCGTATGTTATACATTTCTGACTGAGAAGTCCATGGAGGAGTCTCGTTGTGGTAACCAGTGAGGAAGGTATTCATTAGTATATTCCAGTATTGTGTAGTAGGTGTACATATTCTTGTCAACATAGTGTTGCGAATAAAGTCTTAATAGTGGCACATGCTCATCCTTTTTAATCTCCCAATTCCAAAATATTAGGTAGCCTCCTTTTCGAGGGGGCTTGCTCGCAAGAAAGCTAGAGCTATGCAAAATGGCAAGCAAATTGCAGTCTTTATGAGGAGAAAATGAATACCAAGGAGCAGAGCAGAGCAATGCCTAATAATATTGACTTGGCGGAAAGGGTAGGGAAGAACAACCGTTTCTTTCAGCTCTCGTGGTATTTGTGTCTCTGATCAGCTAACTGCAAAAAGTCCCGTAAGTGACGACGAGACCTTGCTGTTGGCAATGTCTGGTAAATAATTAAGGATTTGGCGCCTCTTAGTGGTAAGCTAGGCACCCAGTAATTAACAAAGACACAGAAGACAAACTCAATCACATAGTCCTATCATTTTGCCTGGTTAACACCAGTCCTAATCACAATTGAGATTTTCAGATCGTAACGATTGTGTAGAACTAAAGGCAGTATGGGAGTTCCCAGGCTACCTATCGTTATGTGGAGGAGGTGGATGATAAAAATGTTTTTTTTTTGTTTTTTTTTTAAATATAATTTCCCAATGAATATAAGGGGGATAATGATTAATGCAATGATACAGTATTAGATAGATTAACTAAATTAGATATGTGACAGTGGCACCAGCTCTCTGTTAGACTCTCCACCACAGGTCAGTTCCTGTGCTTATCCTAGAACACACTGCTGCAAGATTTCTCACAAAGAGATTAACTCAAATAATTAAGAACAATATGTGTGGTAAAAAAAAACAAAAAAAACACCAGCTTTCCAACAAATGAGTTTCAACAAGAGTCAATTTATGTGTGGGGACATTTGTTGCTATTTGGCAATTCCACTAACTATTAACTGCATCCAATGATGTTTTGGACATTAGAAAACATTTATCTTTCATATAATACAGAAAGTGTAGACATAGCATTATTTCCCTCAGCAAGAATGAATATTTAATACTGGTTTTGGGCGTTTTCATGCCGTCCTGTTTTCCAAATGTCAGATTCAGTCTTCATATTAGCATGTAAAGAAACTTGTTTTGCCCAAGACGATTGCAAATGTTGATTCACAGTAACCATCACAATATGACAAAACTGTCAGAAAGACCACTGTCCTTTCCATTATACATGAAATTTGCCATTTTGTGTGTGTCCACGAAAACTGTGTTAACCGTGTCACGGTCTGAAACCTCCCCCATAAATCAGTAATGGTTTGGTCTTAGGCCATACGAATAACATAATGTGATGTCCTTTGGCAGGATACGGGAAGACTTTTTGGTCAATTTTGAGCTCCATCCTTCCATAATTTAATCCATTCTTTTTCATGTTCTCATAGCGGGAAAATTGCCTGTCAACTGTGTTATCAACATATTCATAAGAATCTGAATTAGAAATCACATGTAGAAAAACACAGATAAAGCATACAGATACATGAATTGATTAAGGTGTTGTGGTGGAACTTCTGAGGTCCTCAGTTAGCACAACACCATAAAAATGGCTGAAATGTCAACGGTGTTACCGTCAATGGTGTTACAATTAAGTATGACAGTCAGGGTTGCCAGATGAGGCTGATGATTTCCAGCCCAAAAAAATTTCAAAATCTGCCCTAAAAACCCACCCAATTCTATTGATTTATATGGCAGTGGGAAGGTTTTTCTGATAGATGCCATTTTTACCCGCACACGGCCATCCTAAGCAGTCCAATTGGGCGGGAACCAGCCCAATCTGGCAACACTGATGACAGTTGAGGAGGAGTATGTTTTTGCCAATTTATATACATATTGACAGACAAACAAACAAAATAATTTGTGTTCTAGGGAGATGGGTTTGTCTGCTCTGTTTTTTCTCCTAAAAAAGTGCCGACTTGTTCCCCTGCACTGTTGACCGTAACACAGTTGAGTAACACGGTTGACTGTTTTGAAAGTGTTTTTGCGCTATTGATCCCTTATGTGTTGGAAAAATCCTATGAACATACACTAGGGATTATCTCTGGAGAAGGAAGTCTTGTGTAAGGAGGGTGACTATATTCAAATCAGACGTTACAGGGATTTATGATGAAAAATGTGTCAGTCTGTATCACAGTGACTCATAAAATCCTACTTATGAAGCTCAACAATCACATTTTCTATATCAGTTGCACAGATTAATGACAACATTACTGCTAAGGGACATAAGCACTTTCAAACATATATTGTTTCAACTCTGTAGTATTTTTATATATGTTTGAAATGACATAGTATTTGTCCATAACACTGTTGACAAAATAATTAAGCAAATGTTCGCTTTCATTAGAGTATTTATCAAATGATTTAAGATTAAGCTTGGCAATTTGTTTGTTTGGAAACTTAAATATATACACTATGTAAACATCTAGGTCATTTAGTTGAAAAAAAATATTGATAATTGACATTTTGCTTTTGCCAAAAGCATAGGGGAATATTAGTTCTGTTATTAACGTATGCTAGTAGCGATACCGCATCCCATTTGGCAAAACACGACATGCACAAAACACAAATCGGAGACTGAAGTAGCCTAATACCCGCACTCACATCAGTATTTTCTCCAAAACACATACCTCTTCGTCCATGAGAAGACTTTCAAAAAAGCTGTCCCTCAGTTGGCAATTGGCTGGCTGAAGTTTCCACGGACGGCAAACAAACCACATGGCCACCAGCAAACAAACCGATTAGGTACAAGCAGTCGTAAAGGTTTACGTTTGCACTTGCATCGAGATGATTGGATAAGTGACAGCGCAGCTCAGCAAACAATTGGCTCTCGTTACCGGACAGGTGGGAGTGACGCCGGCAAACGCCATGTTCGCGTAGCCAAATGCTCTCGTTCATTCCTATGGAAGGTTTTATGAGTGATTCGTCTCATATAAGACCGTCTCTGGCATCACTTTAAAGGTGTACATTCTCTCCTTATATTGTATGTAGAAGTCTCGGGTAAATCCTTCACATTTTCAACAGATGAGTGGTGACCCTACTAACAAACCTGTAATGCCTGATATTTAAATCTTTACAGGAGCCTCCTGCTAAAGTGCCAAAAGATTCATGCTGAGCATCGATGGCAAGATCGTCAATGACAACATCACCCAATTCATCGCCGCCATCAACGTAATGTTCGGCACCTACTACTGCCTGAACATACACTATCCAGTGCAGTTGAGGTCAACGCTGGAGTTCCTTCAGAGGTATGTGTGTGTGTGTGTGTGTGTGTGTGGGGGGGGTTAACGGTTAACAACCCAGCAGCGGGATCGCCATCCACTTCTGCTAGACGGCACAGGAAGAGCACTACAAAATGAAATGTTCAGTCTACTAATTTGCATGTTGATGGTCAAGTCATCAGAAACTGACTTCATAAGGAGAGTATGAGAGCCTGGTATCCACATTTAAGGTCTGTTTATAAGGCACCCTCATAACCCTCCTCACGAAGTCCGTTTCTGATCATTTAATCAGAAACCCTCACATCAGTGGACTGCAAAGCCAATTTTTGCAGGGCTCTGGCAGTGCTTTTGCTGTGCCACCTTGCTTAAAGGTGCACAGTGTAAGATTGTGGCCAAAGTAGGTATTGTGACTATACTGCATATTGAAACTGTGCTGCTAATAGCCAAATTTGATCATTTCATGAATATGAATAAATGAACCAATATTTACTAGTATGACCAAAGACCAGTAAATACAAGAAATTCAAAATGGCAAACCATGGAGAAGACCCCCCCCCTTTTCATGTATGTAAAATTTGGTAAGTATTTGTTAAAAAGGTAAAATTCATTAACGGAATGATGAACCACTTCTGGACATGAACTACTAAAAATATTACACAGTGCACCTTTAAGGAAAGATGGTGATCCCACTACTGGGTTGTAAAACGTCCCCTGATGTACTGGCATACAGATGGTGTAACTTCAATCTGCTCATTACCGTGCCGTGCCGCGGCAGCGCACCGTGATCATTACACCCTGTGGCCATTCGGAATGCGGGGGGCAGTATAGCACTGCTTTTGCAGAGCAGCGTCTGCCTGTGCTTGTACGTCTGTCTGTGCTTCTGTGATTGTCCATCCCCCAGTTTTAGTAGTAGTAGAAATACAGTCAGCAAATTGCATGTTTTATTTAGCATTGGGCATTTGATAATAACACAAGTGTGAGCCCTAAACAAGACCACCATCTGAATTTAAACTCGTCTTTTTTTCTGTCTTTCATTCACCGTCTCCCAATCCGTCCCTAACTTATTTCGGCATTATTCAAGTCAGGAACGGGTATCCTCAGGATACAGAGTTTGCATACCTACTACAATTTGAACCGGTAAAGACAATTAAAACCGAGTCAATCAGACAGGAACACCATTGTAATTAAGTGTGTCCCGTAACGCCAGCATGAGAGGGATCGAATTTTAAATTTGGCGACGACATTCTGTCTTCAAAACTGGCATCGGCCGCTTCCAATTTAGGACCATAGGCCTATTCAACCGTTTCCACAACCTCACTGATCACAGTTGCTTCATCTCTAATGCCAGGGCTAAGAACAACGAAAATAGCAAAACAGAGTAGGCTAATAAACCGTAGCCTAATGGAGAGACTGAGGAGACATGAAATCAAGCGGCGGAGTTCGGACCATTTTGAGTGGACCGATGTCGCTTGCTTTGTGTAGCCCTATCAAGCAAGCCTGTCTGTCTCATTTGTGCGATGAGCACAAAAACACAAATTGAACCACTTGTATAGTGTGAGTCAAACAGACATGAACAACATTGTAGCCTAATGAAGTAGTTCCCCGTCATGTCAGCATGAGAGAGGTGATTTTACATTTGGCGACGACATTCTGTCTTTAAAACTGGCGCATGCCGCTTCCCCTATTGCAGGCTATTACCTGATCTACACTGTCGTTACCACAAAAAACAAGGTAGCACAACTTAATACTATTACTAGCCTATATATCTGGTAAATAGTAGGTTGAAGACGGGGAGTATTATTGGTGCACTGTTTTTTTTGCGAAGCAGAGTAATCTGCTTCAGTGTAGCCCATTGTACGTTGATCCCTCCCTCAGTTTTAGGCTACAAGTGGAAAGAGTCAGCCAATTGCGCGTTGCACGTAACATTGGGCATTTACACAAGCGTGATCCCTAAACAAGACCGCCAGTCGACGGTGTTTTGTTTTTATTATTCTGTCCTGCATTCACCGTCTCAATTCCGCTCCTAACTTATAAGTGATGACTGTTAATTATTTCTGCACTAGCCTATTCAAGTCAGGAACGGATATCCTCAGGATAGCCTACGGACTAATAGGTTGAAGACGTTTTTTTTTGTATTGGTGCTTGTGAACATTTCATCCTTTCAATGCACTGTTGTGCGCGATCGACGGGATTCCGGTTAACTGGGGATGTGATTGACTGCACACGTGACAAGACATCTGTTACACCAGGTGTGGCTAATCATATGTGATTAGGACTGCAAATTCAGTTGCTTCGGTGGAGATGCGAACCAAAAATATGACTGGGGAACTATGACTCCTTCGGAGGCTGGATAACCTGTCGCGCCACGACATGTCACAAAAGGCTGTGCAGTCCCGTGCACTGCACTGCACTGCTGTAACCCATCCCCTCCCCCACAGACAAAAAGTTCAACACCTTCTGAAAATGTTAGCCGCTTTGCATTAAGTTTTCGAGCAGACACTTGTCCACGGTGACGCAACATCGAAAGAGAAAAGCAGAGACTGTTCACAAATAACTGAATTAAGATTTCATTAAAAAAACACAGCATCTGTATGAAAATGTGCTTGGTGACCACACTGCCTAGGCCTATCCAGATGCACGTATAGCAACAATGAGAAAGAGAGGGAGAGACGGAGAGAGAGAGAGCGATTAGCGCGTATCTGTGTGTGTGTGTGTGTCTGTAGTGTGTGTGTGTGTGTGTGTGTGTGTGTGTGTGTCTCGGGGAACATTTGAAGTGAAAAAAACAACCCTCCCCCACTTCAGCATCAGATGTTGGTGGTCTACAAGTCAATCCTTGTTTACCCGACTATCTTGTAGCCCAGTCATGAAGTTCATAAAGCCATCGGTAGCCTATATCCAAAATCCCTCCGCAAATTTCTGCATTATGTTCATAGGCTAAAACAACTTTATTTAGACCTGACTTATTTAGCTTACTTTATTAGCCTATTTAGCTTTATTTAGCTTTATTAGCCTAAGCCTATCATCGTATTTAGGCTTTAACGTGGGCCTATTTTACAAAATATCGAAAGAAGGAAAAGAAACGACAGACAAGTTGAGGCTTACTGATCGTAGCCTATTACAGCAAATCGAACGTGCACTTTATGAACACACTAGCCTGAGGGCAAACATTGAGATTGAGATAACCAGGCCATGCCAGGAATTCAACTACCTGGGCACACACTAAAATACTGACAGACTACAATTGCTTGGATCTTCAGTGGGTTTCGTGGGTCCGGGGGGATGGGTGGCCTACTGCCTAAACTGTAACAGTTTAAATGCGCCCTCTCCAAACAGAGTGTGTGTGTGTGTGATACTGACACCTGTCCTCCGCGACCGCGGATAGCCCCCACCTTTGCGCTTCTCATCTGGCTGTCACGCATCAACTGGAGGAGAGCGCGCAGTTCAAGGCAAGTGGCATGACTGCAATCGTCAACAGGCCTACTGTAGTCTAAACAACTGTTCAATGTTCAGCGGTGTCCGTAGTCAAATTATCACAGCGGTGGTAGATGGTTTTTATGAAGACCTGGAGGTCTGATCTGTCCTACTTTGCAGCAGACAAAAACCAACAGACAAAATTGCTGAGTAGTGCCTACGAATGATTCTCCTGCCATGATAGCGTTGGACTAACCAGAATAACCAATTTACATGTTGAATGTTGAGAGGAGGCATTTTGAAAAGTCGAAGACTTATTCACGAGGATATCATAGCTACCTTTCCTTGTCAATGTCCCATGCATTACAAAATATTCAAAAACCTCATCTGCGATAGGCTAAACACGATTTATCTAACACGCTTGAGGATAATATTGCCACCTTTCCCCTCTCCTGCGGTAGCCAGTTGCCTTCTCAGAAGAAGCAATCTTAATCGGAAAGAGTGCGCACTGTTCAAGACCCGCGGCAAGACTGCAATGGTCATCATGGTCCGTGGTGTCAGCATTCAGCCAAAACGGTGATAGGCCCTTTTTATATATATCAAAATATACCTTATTCGCAGCAGCCAAAATCAGTCAGACAATAAGTCCTTAACGAGTATGTGCAGGCTAGCGAATGCTCCTTCTACCAGGGTAAAGTTTGCAATTGGAGAGGGGTGATTGAAGGGGTAAATTAAGTCCGAAATCAAAATGATCAAAATACGGTCGATTTATTTACAATACCCTACATGACAGAACGAAAATGTGTAGGAGGTCAACAGAAAATAACCATAAACTGAGGACTATAGGCAACGTCAAAGTAAAATACAAACACGAAATCAAACAAAGCTTTTTTTTTTAATGCGGCAACACTGGTTAACAGCAGGTTTTACGCACACATTTCGAAGCGGTTTATCACAGCCTTGCTCTCCCAAACCCCAACGTACACTGGGTTTAATACTCCCTGCAATACTGGCCAGCTATTATTCAATCATCATTTCATTTGTCCATGCAAAGACCTTTACGCTGCGGTTAACTAAAAGTAGCCTCGGCCAAATTAAGGTAGGCTACAGCCTAACACAAAACGGTTTCCATCTGCACACAGATGCCACATATTAATAGGCTACCATACACAAAACATGTAAAGCTAGCAAATGAAAATGAAAAGCATTTAAATTAACATCCCACTAAACAATCTCTTCCCCAAAGTCAAAGTTGAAACGGTGTGCGCTTCCGCCTCGCAGATTGACTGATTAAAGTGTGTTGATCAGCGCAGTGCGTGCAGGGTGTGTGCGAGTGCGTGCTACGCCATGCACATTGAAGAAAGTTAACTTCAACATGTCAACAATGTCCCATGTGTCCATATGTAGTGCACAAAACATTAAAAGCATTGTGAGAGAACATGTTTGCCAGTTTAGTGCGAAGGGAGGAGAATCCGAGTGCAGAGAGGCTGCATGTTGACATTACATTTCATTTCGTTGGATGCTTGTCTCAAATGTCATTTTCTCTCATCACATGCCTTGGCTACTCGTTTTAAATGTGGATTTTACCCACATTAACCCGTATTACAGTGTTAAACCACATGCTACCCTGAAACACCGCTGCTTCCCCGAGTTTTACATTGCAAAATTTCCGACATTTCCTTCACTGACAAAGCGGTTGATGGCCAAAGACGCGGAGCATCCTAAAAACTAAACAAAACAATGGGGCACCTAAGTCACGCCCTCTACTTCCTGGTTCATGGGGCAGAGGGAGTCAAAAAATGATTACTGGGCTTGAAAATTAGTGATTTTTGGATTTGTGGTGCATAGGTGGAGGTCCACGGTTTGGATTGGTGTCAAAAAAACACTAATTTTCGAGCCCAGTAATTATTTTTTGACTGCCTCTGCCCCATGAACCAGGAAGTAGAGGGCGTGACTTAGGTGCCCCATATAAGGGGGGAAACATGCAGCGCCGTTGGTCAAGCCTTCTTCCTTGGTTCATTTAATTATTATTTAGACAGGGCTTTTATTTGGAACCGGCCATTATCTGTCAAATATCCTTGTGCACCCGGCCCTTAAAAGGAACCCGGCCGCTAATTGGAACTCGGCTATTATATGGAACTTTACGGTATATTAATCGTCTAAAATATTCTATATGGTAATAAATGTTGCCTACCCATTTGCGCTTGAATGTGTATTGTGTGTATGCAAGAGAAAGTGTGTGTGTGTGTGAGAGTGTGTGAGAGTGTGAGAGAGAGAGAGAGAGAGAGAGAAACCTGAACATGCGCTACCACGTGGTAAAGCGTATAGCGAGCGCTACCAAGTATAGCAAGCGCTACCAAGTATAGCAAGCGCTCCCAAGTGCCATCTGGCGGTTGTTTGGGTACACTGCAGCTAGGCCTGGTACGTACCGAGGTGGATGACGTGGCATTACCTCGGTAAAGGGTGTGCATTGTAGGGGGACCGACTGTATCTCCTTGCATGTCCTCCATGCTCTGGACACAGTACGTCACAGAAGTATGCCATTGTTTTAGTGTTCTTTACTTCACCCTCTAGCTACCAGAATTTTTTTTTGAATAGGCCGGAATTCTACCAAGAATTCTAAGGAAAAATTGACATTTTGGTCATATTTTAAATAATGTCAAATAACTTCAAAATACATGAAAAGTGTCAATTACAAGTTACTTTCATATTAAAGTAGAGAAAACACACTTTCAAATGGTATGTCATTTATGGATAGTTAATTGTTCAGTATTCCCATAGAGTGCCTGTGATGTGGATTAACCCTTTGGGGACGGCGCATAGAAATATCGTGCACTGGGGAACGATGGCGTTGTGGTTGTTATGGCAATAAAATAAACATCTGCCGATAAAAAAAATGTTGTACTGACATTACTACAACCCAACCAATCAAAAAATAAAGACTTGGAAATGCTTAGTTGTGATTGGTAGCTAGGTTTATCTGTCATGTTAAAGGTACCGCCTTCAACAGCTGAGCGGCAACTCGAATATCCAGCTGACGCTCACAGCTGGATATTGACGTTCACTTGTTATGATGGCTGCTCCACCTCGCAAGCGCGTCCGCTACAGTCGGGATGAAGTGGTGGCTATGATGACAGAAAATAACAACGAGAGCGATATTGACAGCGAAACCGGTGGTCTTTCAAGTGATGAGGAGTTTGCCTTGGACGAGGAGTTGCGTGGAAGCGATTCAGAAACAAGGTACGTGACGACAACTTTAGCTAGTAAGCTAGCCAACTTTTTGCCGGTGAAGTTTGAAGCTATCTCGTTGTTGTTTGTTACAGTATGTGGCCCTGCCTCTGCTAATATGAAATTATGTTCGAAAAGGTTATAGGTTTTGATCGAGTATTCATTTCTATCAGAGGAGAAAATAATGAGCTGGTCTACTGTAGCTATTCATTCATTCAATCTGTCAGCCCGTAGGTATTACCTCAGTCTGTCAGACGCGTCAATATTCTGAGATGGTACCCCTAACTCCCGACGCTCACTTATTTTCCTCAGGGAAATTTATATTTTTCATGATTTTTATATGTAAAGGAACTAGTATCTCTGAAGCCCCTATTTAGCTCATTAGATGTATCAGCACATTTTGTGCTTTTCTGTTCAAGAGGTCCAAGCTATGACGATAGCATTTTGTTTCCCACAAATAAGCTAGCCAACTTTTGCCGGTGAAGTTTGAAGGTATCTTGTTGTTGTTTGTTACAGTGTGTGGCCCATTGCCTCTGCTAATATGAAATGATGTTTGAAAAGGGCATAGGTTTTGATCGAGTATTCATTTCTATCGGAGGAGAAAATAATGAGCTGGTCTACTGTAGCGATTCATTCATTCAATCTGTCAGCCCGTAGGTATTACCTCAGTCTGTCAGACGCGTCAATATTCTGAGATGGTACTCCCGACGCTCACTTATTTTCCTCAGGAAAATTTATATTTTTCATGATTTCTATAAGTAAAGGAAGTAGTATCTCTGAAGCCCCTATTTAGCTCATTAGATGTATCAGCACATTTTGTGCTTTTCTGTTCAAGAGGTCCAATCTATGACGATAGCCTATTTTGTAGTCTATTTTGTTTCCCACAAATAAGCTAGCCAACTTTTGCCGGTGAAGTTTGACGGTATCTCGTTGTTGTTTGTCACAGTATGTGACCCATTGCCTCTGCTAATATGAAATGTTGTTTGAAAAGGGCATAGGTTTTGATCGAGCATTAATTTATATCAGAGGGGGGAAAATGAGCTGGTCTGTAGCGATTCATTCATTCAATCTGTCAGCCCGTATGTATTACCTCAGTCTGTCAGACGCATCAAGATTTTGAGACGGTAGCATACTCCCGTCACGCTCACTTACTTTCCTCAGGGAAATTTATATTTTCATGAATTTCATATGTAAAGGAAGTAGTATCTCTGAAGCCCCTATTTAACTCATAAGATGTATCAGCACATGTTGTGCTCTTCTGTTCAAGAGGTCCAAACTATGACGATATATTTTTCATATGCATGACTATAGGCTACCAATCTAAATTTATGAGGAGGAAAAAAGGCCACTTTACTGGAAGCATCTAAATGCACACTCCATGAATTAACAATGTTTATGTTTACTTTGTCTAATTTATACATTATGATTATGTAACTTAGGCCTGTAGTCCTATGTGAATCATTGTGCAAGTTTTATACTGAAAATCTGTTTTGTTGCATGTGTTATATGGAGCCAACACAATGTGCTCAAAAGTATTGTGTGCTGTCTGAGTGAGCCAACATTTTATGATTGTATGATCACCAGTGTTGTTCTCTGCTTCCCTTCTAGCTTTCATCCGGAACCAGCAGATGACCTAGAGCCTGCATCACCGAACTCAGGTCAACTACCAAGGAGCGATACGGGTAGAGGACGAGCTGGCGGACCAAGTGGAGGAGGCGGAGGAGGAGGAGGCGGAGGAGGAGGAGGAGGAGGAAGAGGAGAAGGCAGAGGAGGCGGCGGAGGAGGAGGAGGAGGAGGAAGAGGAGAAGGCAGAGGAGGCCGAAGCAGAGCAGAAGGGGGCAGAGGACGAGGAGGCGGAGGACGAGGAGGCGGAGGACGAGGCAGAGCACGGGCATCAGCTTCCAGGGTCAGAGGAGGAGTTGGGTCACTGCAGCCTGTGTTTGGTACCAACTCTTACAACACACCAGACACACCAAACCAGCTACCACCATTCACACCACTAAGACCACCAGGCTTACACCTGCCTGCAACACTCCTCAGGGGTGCAATGAGCTGTGCTCTTGATTTTTTTAAGTTGTTTTTCACAGTGGAGGTCATGACACAGATTGCACAGCATACCAATGCATATGGTTGGAGTGCTGTGCTGCATAAGCCAACATATGCCAACAAGCATGGCGAGTGGGTAGATACCACAGCAGAGGAGCTCTACAAGCTGGCAGGACTTTTATTGTACATGGGACTAGTAGACGTCAGCCCTACCAGTCGTTACTGGAGCAAAAAGAGCCTGTATCATGGTCTGTGGGGACGTTCTTTTATGACACGCGACCGATACAAGGCCTTGATGGCTATGCTCCATATCGTAGACCCCAGTGCTGAAAGTGACTCAGAGAAGCTGTCGAAAATCTCCACCTTCATGGCCCACATCAAAGACCGGTGCATGAGTCTTTATCAGCCATTTCAGCAGGTTGCTGTTGATGAACGTATGGTAAAGTCTAAGCATCGCTCTGGAATTCGTCAATTTATGCCAAACAAACCAGTAAAGTGGGGAATCAAATTGTGGGTTTTGGCAGACAGTGCCAACGGGTATTCTTATGATTTTAATGTGTATATTGGGAAAAGGGCTGGGCATAAAGTGTCTGAAAATGGTTTGGCCTATGACACGGTGATGGAGCTGGCCGCACCACTCCTACACCAGGGTTACCACTTTTATTTTGATAATTTCTATTCGTCAGTCAAGTTAATCAAGGACTTATATACCTCATTAACACCAGCCACGGGGACGGCAAGTGAGAACAGGAGGAACTTCCCTGACTCGATGAAAAAGGGAAAGGAATGGGCCAAAAGCCAAGAACGGGGGGGCATGAGATGGGAAAGGGATGGGGTTTGTCTTGCCCTGCAGTGGATGGACAGTAGGCCGGTGACTGTGCTCTCCACCATCAGTAATGCCAATGATTTTGTTATTGTGCAGAGAAGAGAGAGAAATGGTGAGAGGTGGCGCACACTGCAGGTGCAACAACCCAGGGTAATACAACAATACAATCAGTTCATGAATGGTGTGGACAGATCTGACCAGCTCATGACCAATAACAATGTCTTGAGGAAGTGCATGAAATGGTGGAAAACTCTTTTTTTTCATATGGTGGACATGGCTGTTGTTAACAGCTTCATTTTGTTTCAGTTGCATAGGTCACAACAGCCAGATAATGTTTTGTTAAAACGGCCTAGGCAGTATTCGCTGGGGGAGTACAGGGAGGAGTTAGTCAGACAGTTGGCAGGGTTGGAGGAATATGCCGATCCTCCAGTGTTCAAGCCTCCAAAGAGGGAGCAAGGAGCTTTTCACACTGTGCACCTACCAAAATTTAGCACTACCAAGCGTAATTGTAAAGTGTGCTATGCGAGGACCAAGAAGGAATACAAAGTATATTCTTTCTGTGATGCGCCTCAATGTAAAGTGTATCTACACTGTACAGCAGAGAAAAACTGTTTTGCACTTTGGCACAGCCAAGACTATCACAAGGAATTGTGAGACAGTGTGTTTCTTGAAAATGTGTTCTGTTCGGGATCAGCAGATTGTCACTATTATTATTTATTTATAATAATTTATAATATTTATTTATTTCAGTGTTATTTATCTATGAATGTATTCATCTATTTATAAATGTAAATATTTCTATGAAGCAATCTATGCATTGTTTTTCCATTGTTATTAACAACAACAACAACAAAAGGGGGTGGGGGGTGGGGGGGTCATCTGTATTCATCCAATTGTCCAATACATCCATTGTCCTGTTTCAATCCAAATACATTTTTTACAAACAGGAAACAATAAAAAAATGGTTTATTGCACCAGATTTTGTTGTATTTTTGTATTCACTTCTAGTGCATAGCTAGTTCTCTCTTCTGGTAATGTGAATGTCAGTAAAAGAATTCTCGCAGCATTCTAAATTGATATAACTGTTTTTTTGCACCCATAACTAAATGTGTCATATCTTTTGAACAGTATGTCCTAGCCACATAAACTTTATACCTTTATGTAGCACACAAAATTCTGAACATTTGATACACTCTATATTTTTGTCTATCTAATACAGAAATATGTCAAAAAAGGATTTATGTCTGGAATTTTCATTTTTTTAACGGATTTTTGTACAAGTACCTACTGATCTTTGTCAAGATATTTACTTAATGAATGAAAACTATATGCTGAAATTTATATCATTTTGTAGCCCTGGTTCTCCTGATTACAATGGTATATAGAACACATTTGGTGTATGTAACACAACTTAGAAACACTGAATTTTATGGAAGGTCTTCATGCAGCACCACAAAATGGAATCTTTATCATCGTCGCGAAAGGGTTAAATGCTAAAAATGTGATAAAATCCGATATTATCTAGGCCTATCTATCTATATATCTATATATCTAGGCCTATCTATCTATCTATCTATCGATCTCTCTATCCTTCGTCTATCCATCCATCCATCAGGGGTCAAAGTTGAACAATGATCATGTGACGACAACAAATGTCGTTCACCCAAAAGTCCTGGGCCCTCATTTATCAAGCGTTCTTAGGCACAGATCTGTGCGTAAAGCGTGCATGTGATAATTCCTGAGTGAAGATGGGATTTATGAACATGTACTTGAATGTAGAAATGTGCCTAAATCTACGCACACCTCAGACCATGCGTGTGAGTGGAAGAAACACGAAATTGCAAATAATATTGACCGTGCAAGCTACAGTTTGCTTTGAATGACAATGGAGTATGACAGTGTGCTATTTTACAGTGTTTTCGTTCATGTGTGTCTCCTTCTTTTACTTATTTTGAAACACGGTCCTCCTCCTGTCGAGAGCACCTCCACTTCTGCCACAGAAATGGTTCTATCTCCGCACTTCCCGCCAGCGCTTCGACTGGCGCGTGTGTCCGCGTGTGTTCATGTGTGTCCGAACAGGGTGGCGCCTTCAAATTAACATGGCATTTGAATATATTTTAATACCATATATGGTTACTTGGAGGCGTTTCGGGATGCTAATTGCCCCGAATGCGCGCGTGCACAGTGATTTGGAAGGTGTGGGATTTATCATGCAGACGTGTGCGTAGGAGCAGCCAACGCACGTTTGATAAATCCCGATTTTTCTGTACTTGCGAACATTCTAAATTTCACTCCTAAGACACAATTTAGAAGACATTCTACGAGCTGATGATAAATGAGCCCCCTGTTTTCAAGCGGTTTCAAGAGGTATAACTGTAATGGACTACACTAGCTAATAATGTTTGAACTAAACCATGCCAAAGACGTGTAAAGATAACCGTAGAAGTGTCCGCGATAGCAGACAGGACATGAATGGAGCTGTAAGGAAGTTTCCCCTCCCAATTTGGCACAGGTAAGGCGCGCCAGGCATCACCGACTACGGAATTGAAGTGCTACAAACACCACGTTGGTAGGCTATTATTGGAAGTTAGCATTCAACTCAACGTCTTCACGCACATTTTTATGAAGGACAACGTGGAGTAGTAACAGTCCTTGACTGCTTTGCCAAAGCTGACACGCAAAATGAGTAGCCTATCATGCTGCGCTTCCTTCACACGATGCGCCTGTTACGCAGAGCTGTCGCTGTTCGTTGTTCCAGGAAACTAAGATAGTTGGATACCAACATATGGTTTGACTCTGAAAACACACCGAAGACAGTTTACATTTTTAATATGTAGCATGTAGACATCGGCTGGACAGTTGTGTTTGCTATTTAGGACCATGGCAGAACTCATCACAGTTGAACACCATCTCATAAGCCTAATTAAACAACATGATCTAAAAATAGCCTAAATAGTCATAAACACGTGCTGTTAACCATGAAAATAGATCGAAGAGGGTTGGAAGTTTTCATATTTAGTGTATATTGGTTGTAGAAACAGAATGGTTGTGTTTGTAGCCATCCAATCTCGGACGGCCGTCATTTGAATTGACGGCAAATTGCCAAATCGCATAAAGCGGCGCATCTCGTAATAAAATCTAAAATACTGAAAAATAATATAATATAAACATATAGTTTTTATACTGAAAGTATATCGAGGAGGGTCTGTAATATTGAGCTAAAGTGTTTGAAAGCTGGAAAAACTGCATGATGACGGCCGTTCAGCCGTATTTTCATATGAAAATATTCCGGCCGGCCGCGGCCGTTCTGGTACAGATCCAGCCGGACGTTCATGGCCGTTATGGTAGCTAGAGGGTTAATGGCCTGTACTGTGTCATTTCTGCACAATGCAATTCCCCCTTTAAACTGCACTAATTTCAATATTAAGCCCCTTTGTAGATTTGTCTAGAATATAGTGGTCTTCCCTTTTTGATGTTTGCTGCTGTCTGTTATTTAGCCTAACCAAAGCAACCATGCAAGGAACATTAATAAAGTAGTGGTATTAATTTTTTGTTAAGGCCAATTCAGAAAAGGGACTAGATGTTCAAAATGGTGAACTAGCACAGTTCTGTTGCTTCACTCTTTGTTGTTTGGTCAAAGTAGCAGACTGTACTGTGCTCAAAGATGGAAATGATTCACATCCCTAAATGTGGTCATTACAGCATTGCCATCCAGTGCTTTGCCCAAATCTTGGAAAAGCATGGTTATAGTTACACCATCTTGAATGGTGTGCTTTAGAAAATAGTTGCTGTACCTCAAGATGTTGGACATCCCGCTTTTCTGTTGCATGCATTGTCCCCGAGTACAGCATGTACTTGTTTTGTTCTTAAGCCACTGTGAGCTTGAAATGCTGGGCACATAACACAGCTTCTGACCCACTAAGTGATACAGGTGGAGTGGATTCTCAGGGTTCCCCATGCTATAGAGCCAGATGTTTTACCTCTTTCTTGTAGTGGGTTTCATCAGCCTTGATGAAACCCACCAGTTTTGTGTTGTCCGCAAAGTTCACCTGGGGCCTACACTACAAAGCTGGTTCAGCAGTAAAGAGGTAAATAATCAAGAAAATGAGGACTCCGCTCTTCTATTAGATTATTTACCTCAACTAAACCTGGGGTGTGTTTTTTTGACACATCTTTGCTAACTGGTTAGCAACAATGCTTTTGACAAACTGGGTTCTGTTTTTTCTCCTGAACCAGCTTTGTAGTATAGGCCCCAGCTGGTGGAAGCAGACAGTGCCTCTCGAAATACAGTGATTCGATATCAGAATTTAATCAAAAATGGGGCTGAAATGGTAAAATACTGACCTTTTTTCTTTGTCAAAGTTGTCTGAACATGGCACACCATGTGTATTTGGGTGTTTCAACAACTGTGTTTTTGTGTTCTTACTTTACATAGGTACTTTTTCAACATCAATCCAGAGAAGGGCACAAAGGTCGAGACGAGAAAAAAACAAGAAGCAACTGCCGGTAAACCCTAGGGTCCTTACCCTCATCGCTGATCTAGCAGATCATGAGTGGAGAGAGACTAATTAACACTCTGGATACCCACTCCAGCTATGTGATGGCTTCATAGGTACGCACACTCATGCTCCCAATCTAGTGGTGCCACTCCTTTAGCGGTGCCACATGTAGGCCCACATACTGCCCTGCACCTACCTTCAGGTGCATCAATCTCTTGAGTGCGTGCGCGCGTACACACACACACACACACACACACACCTCTGAAAGAACTCCAGTGTACATACGCACACACATACTTAGCCGCAACGCCCCGCAGTCGTACCGAGACTGCTCCTTGGGACTTTCCCCAAAACAACTTCATTCATGACGGACATTTGTGATATGCATCAAGTGATATGCAAGTGTAGGGGCTGTTATTGGAATGTATTGCTCTTTTTTGTTCGTTTTTTTCAAAGGCCTTCTTGAATGGGTGTCTGCTGGATTTTACAGGTAATGACTGACTACACTTGTGAAAATGCTATTTTCATAATGTGCATACTTACTTACTTACTGCCCATTTTGCCTCCTGGCAAGTAGGGCTGCAACAAAGGTTCTCCACTCCGGTCTGTTCTGTGCTTTTTTCTGGATACTATCCCATGTGAGGCTCATAGATTTCATTTCTTCCTCAACTGTGCGCCTCCAGGTGTTTTTAGGTCGTCCTCTCCTTCTTCTTCCTTCAGGTGTCCATCGTAGGGCTACTCTTGGGATGCTGTCTTGCTCCCTCTTCAAAACATGTCCAATTCAGTTCCAGCGTCGCTTTACTATTATGGTCTCCAAGCTGTCTTGTTGGCACCTAGTAAGCAGCTCTTTGTTGGAGATCTTATTGGGGCAGAAAATCCTACATATCCTTCTCAGACTTCTTGTATGGAACACTGATAGTTTGCACAGGTCACTTGATGTCATCCTCCAGCATTCTGCTCCATACAAGAGGGTAGATAGCACACAGCTCTGGTAGATTTTAAGTTTTGTCTTGGTTTTGTATTGTTGGGACTTCCATATATTGTTCAACATTCTAAAAGCATTTGTGGCTTTATTGATTCTGCTTCTTATGTCATTGTGCGCACCCCCATCAGTTGTTACAGTGCTGCCAAGGTAGGTGAACTCCTTGGTTGTCATCAGAGCTTCATCATAAACATGGATCGGATGTGGGTCTGGGATGTTCAATGTCATCACTTCAGATTTTCGGTTGTTGATCTTCAGGCCAACTTGTTGTGCAAAGTAGTCGAGTCGTGATGTTTTCTCTTGTATATGTTGGTGTGTGTGTGATAGTAGTGCTAGATCATCAGCAAAATCCAGGTCATCCAATGCTGAGAAGAGGGTCCATCTTATACCTCTTGTTTTTCCTTCAGTTGTGCGACGCATTACCCAGTCTATGACGATATTGAAGAGTAATGCAGACATCACACATCCTTGTCTGACTCCTGTCTTTACATGAAAGGACAAGCTACTGTTTCCTACTCTGCAGTTGAAGTTGTTATAGTGTTGTTATATTGTCTTGATGAGGTCTGCTATGTGTTGAGGAATACCATACATCCTTAGGATGTTCCAGAGGCTTTCTCGGTGTATGCTGTCGAAAGCCTTTTCGAAATCAACAAAATTAATGTATAATTGCCTCTGCCATTCTGTACATTGCTCTATAATATTCCTCAGTGCAAATATCTGGTCAATGCATCCTCTCCCCTTACGAAAACCTGCCTGCTCTTTCCTAAGCTTGTCATCCATAATGTGCATAGAGTAAGTTTAATACATCTGTTGAGATGCAAAAGAAAAGTAAGGTCAATAGTAAAATATAACTGACAGTGTTCCAGAAACCTGCTTAATGGCGATTGAATTGACTGCTTTGCCTCTCTTCAGGCGTTGAATCAGAACCTCAGGAAATCTTTCAGTAGGAATTTCAAAAAACGCTCCGAGTTTAAGAGGAGAGGTGAGCAGAATCGTTGCAACAGAACTGTGTGTCCGTGTCCTACTAAGCAAGCCTCGACAGAAATATCCTTTGAAGTGATACTGTCCCATTTTTGGAAATAAGCTCATATTACACCTCCCATTGAGTTACATATTTGAGTTTACCTTTGTCCTGTACTTTCAACCGTTCTCTGAGTATGGCATTGCAAATTTTACCTCCATGCTAGCAGTTAACATTGACCCCTTTGAGACCACCTGGAGGCTAAATGGTCTCATAGGAGTCAATGTTAACTGCTAGCTTGGAGGTAAAATTTGCAATGCCGTACTCAGAGAAGGGTTGAAAGTACAAGTACAAAGGTAAAACTATATTATTTAACTCAAGGGGATGTGTAATATGAGCTTATTTCCAAAAATGGGACCGTATCACTTTAATAACTGAGATACCAGTCTTAAAGAGCTTCAAGCCCATATAGATAAGGGTTAACATTTTTTGTATTCTTGGGGTTGCATGTCACTTTTTGTTTGATAAACTCAGGATTTCAGTCTCCTACACAGCAGTCTTGTTAAGAAGCTTCAAGCATGTTTAGACTACAAAGGACACAGATGTAATGATCTATTATCAACCTTACTTTGCTATTGTAAACTAAACAGATGTTGTAAACTTACTCTATGCACATTTTGGAAAGAATTTGTGCTAATTGAAATATTATACAAAATGTTATTTTTCAAAAGGAGTGTGGTGTGCTCAGGAATGTATATAATGTAGCAGGTCTGCTCCACTTCAGCAATGTGAAGTGCACACTCACCCATCCAACCTGGCATAACACGCGTAGGCCCACATACTGTCCTGCACCTGCCTTCAGGTACATCCATCTCTCTCGTGCTCATTCACACGCACACACATTATCAGCCACAACGACCCACGCCCTGCACTCGTGCCGAGACGGCTCCTTGGGACTGTTCCCCAAGACAACTTCAGTCTTGATGTACATTTGTGATATGCATAAGTGTGGGGGCTGTTATTGGAATTTATTGTTCTTTTTTTGTTTGTTTTCAAAGTCCCTCTTGAATATAAGTCTGCTGTGTTTTACAGGTAATGTTCAAAATATCACCTCACAAGGGGTATAGTCATTATTTCAAGAAGTACATGTGCTATTTGTGCAAAATGTGCATAGAGTAAGGTTAATACATCTGCTGAGTTACAAAAGAAAACTAAGGTTAATATTAAAATATAACTGACATAACAGACACCTGCTTAATGCTGATTAGGTTGACCACTTTGCATCAGAGCCTCCTGAAAACTTTTCAGTAGTAATTTCGAGGCAGGAGACCTGTTAAACAAGACTGTTGTATCTGGACCACCAACTTCCCTTCCGATGACATCCTTTACTGACTGACGATACTTGCCAACTAACTTTTTGGTGAAGTTTTAATTGTTTTTGTATTTTGGGGGTTGTACCCTCTGACATAGGAGTTGATTATTTAAAATACCTTTTTAAAATAAGTACCCATGGTATCTCCAAAACGTACGTTTAATACATTTAATAATCTGTTGAGTTACAAAAGAAAAGTAAGGTTAATAGTAAAATATAACTGACAGTGTTCCAGAAACCTGCTTAATAGCGATTGCATCAGAGCCTCCGTAAAGTTCAGTAGGAATTTCAAAGTGGTCGACCCAATGTCTCGAGGCAGGAGACTTATCCCGAGTTTAAGAGAAGTGATCAGAATCGTTGCAACAGAGATGATGAAGGTGTGTCTGTCTCCTATGAAGCAAGCTTCTACAGAAATTGCCAAAAAGGTTGTTGGCAAGGATCCTCATTAAAGGATGTCATCGAAGGGCTAGTTGTGTGGAACATATGCCACAGTCTTGTCAATACAGGCTTGAAGCTGTTAGACGAGGGTCTACGTTTTGTTGTCTGACAACTGACACAGATTAAGTTGTATTATTTACCTTACTTTTTTGTAAACTCAGCAGTGTTGCTTTGCTTCTGGATTTTGGTTGGCTATCCACAGTAACTTTTTTTTTTTTACCCTGAGACGTTGGTGGTTCTACTATTCATCCTCAAAGTTTGATTGAGTGTCGAGATGGTTTTAATGCTGTTTTAAGTCCTGCTTGAAGAGCGCCCTACTATGTTATACAATGAACATGTTTGAACAATGTTCCAATAAGTACCTATGTCATCCACAAAATGTGCATAGTGTAAGTCTAATGCATCTTTTGAGCTTAAAAAGAAAAGTAAGGTTAATTATAGCATGTGATATTGTTCCATTTTTGTGTAGTTATAGAGGTGCAAAAGTGAGTGCACTTGATTTAACAAAAATCATGGAAAAGGTTCACTTAAGTTACATTATTGACCTTGCTTTTTCTGTTGTACTCAGCAGATGTATTGAACGTAATCCATGTACATTTTGGTAATAACTTGTGCTTATCGAAATGGGTATGATGTGCTCTTCAATGCATGAGGGCTTTGTATTTTGTCTGTTTGGTCCTGGATTTTCGTCATATCCGCCAAAACTGATTATTCAAGGTTTGGGTATAATAATAAAAAAACCTGCTTGAATACCTGGCTACTGTGTTTAATATTGGTAATGAGTGTAATAAATGATTGAATGAATCTTAATTGTCCAGTGGTGCTGCCATCCACAGGTACTGGTATTTCTCAGATTAATCTTATTTCAGATTTTAACAGGACTTTTTGACTCTTAAATGAGGTAATTATGTGAAATTTATGGGAATTCCACTTAAATGCAACGTGTATAAACTGTGAATCCTACGCCTGAGCAACACAATTGTGCTGCTGGTTTAGCAGGATTGAACCATAAAATAAGGTTATACATTCTGTGGAATGAATAGACATTCACCTTAAAATCAAATGCTATATACTGTAAATTGAACAGTCATACCGTCAAGGCATAAATCATTTCTGTTGTCTTAACAGAAATTGACTGTAAAATAGGCCAATGAATGCTGTGGAATGGTTAGTATTTCACTTAAAAAACAACAGGGTTGCATTGTGAATTATACAGCTATATACCATGAGCCTACATGAGTGTCACTGTTATTTAAACAGTAACTCCCCTTTATTGTAACATCTTGAAAATGTTGATTCTACAAGTCTTAATATACCTTACCGTAAATCCATATACAAGATCTCTGTGTTTTATACGGTGACAAAATGGCAACCACAGCTGCCAGTTATTCACCGTAACTTTGACAAGATTTTTTTTTTACAGTGTAGATTCAAATTTATTGACACTGTTATGAATAGGATTACAGGTCAATCATGAAATGCATTTTAGACGTGTGAATGACAATAGGCCTAGGCCCTATATGAGGGATTCCATAGAGGTACAGTTTGCACATATTAAAATATTAGGCCATTTACACAGCCGGCCTACAACCTGGGGAAGCAGGTGTATTATGAGTTGTGCCACTACACGGGTTAAAATCCCTTTTCCCGCGAAAAGTAAAGTAAAGTAATAAGTAACGAGATACTTAATAAATTTAGTAATAAGTATAGTAACTCAATTACAATAGAAAGCAGTAACTAAAGTAAAGTAACCAATTACTTTAAAAAAGTAACTTACCCAACACTGGTTTTATGTAGCCTATGTGTTGTGTGTCTGTGCGTCCTATTGGGCCCAGAGCCTGTAAAAAAGTCGACACTGTATATTCTCATGCCTTCACCTCCATCTATTCTCTCAACTCTCTCATCTCTTCACCTTTCACACTCTTCACCATGGTCTCTCCCTTCTCTTTCCCCTCCATCTTGTTCTCTCTTATTTCCTAACCTCTCTCTCCCATCTCATCTTCCACACCTCCTTTGAATTCTCCTTTCCTCCCCTTTCTCCCTCTCATCGTCTCTCTACCTCCCCCTTTCTTCCTTGTGGCCTATCTTCCTCCTGTCTCTCTTTATCTGTTTCTGTCCCCCCTCTCCTACCTCCTGCAACTCCACACACATTTATTTTCCCTACTCTTTGCTCTGCTCTGTTGCATCTGAAACCCACAATGTCCCCACATCTCATCCCAAAACATCTCTCTCTCTCTCTCGTCCTGAGTGGGCTGACGTGCTCCTCGAGTCTCATCCATCTTCAGGGTTCTATCTGGCCCATAATCCTTTGTGTCTCTGGGGGGAGATGAAGGGCTTTCCTCCACGCCTGGACCAGCTGCACAGAGGTGTGTGTGTGTGTGTGTGTTTGCTTGAGTGAAAATCTTTGCTCTGGGTTCAGCTTCATGAAGAGGAAAGGGGCTACAGTGTGTGTGTGTGTGTGTGTGTGTGCGCAGACTGGCATCATGTAAAGGTCTAGGCTAAAGGGCCGTACACACACATCGCTGCTATTTACTAGCTTCTCGCTTGCTCGCCTACCTTTCATGGGACGTTCGCTGAAAGTTCCTGGAGCTTTAACTGCCAATGAACAGGCGAGAAATACCGAACTCTGTCTTCCAATTGGTTACTCGCTTACTAGCCTCGCTCGAAGATAAAATATTTTCAACTCGGGATCTGCCCACATCACATCGCTTGTATAGTACTTGCCCACTCGCCTGCTAGTCTCGCTGGAACACACATTGACATTCTATTGAGTTCATTTGCTGAGCGAGTAACTAGCAGTGTGTGTGTGTCTGTGTGTTTACATTCAGGCCTATCAAAAAAACTTGAGAAGCTGTCCCACCAGCAGGACTGTGAGGTGTTGCAGCCATGGGTACAAAGCGTAAAAAAACATGCGTACTGGTGTGCCACCTCGTCAACATCTGTGCCTGAGAAGGTGGTGAAGTGGACATCTCTAATAAACCACCTGCAGGACAAACATGACCACGATGACCCCTTATTCCCAACATGTGAGTATGAACAGAAGGTCTCCAAGAAACCCAGCAAATGGCTACAGCCTGGTATGTCCAAGTTAACCAATAATAATAATAATAATAATAATTCACTGACATTAGCATGAAATGTCATCTGCCCCAGTCATGACTTCTTAGACTATGAGGATGGAGTTAAGTATTTGTGAAAAAGGTATAATTTGTTAATAGGTGGCATGGATAAACTACTATATTGTTTCTCATTGGGTTGGGGCATTGGTTTGGTCCCTAACATCTTTTGCTACACATAATTTGGCCCTTGGAGAAAAATAATTAGAGACCACTGAACTACAGCAAATGCCACACACTGTACCTTTTAAGAAGGATGTTGTATGTGGTTGGTTGTTTTGCTCATTCTAGGATCAGTTGCTGTCCATAAAGCTGAAAAGCTGCTAACCAATAAGAGGGTACTGAAAGACGTGGAGAAGCTTAGTCACCACCATCAGACGTCACCCATGGAATCATTCCACAGCCTCATCATTAGGTTCGCCCCAAAGAGCACCGTTTTTTCCCATTCATGGGAATGTTGTGCAGGTAATTAGCAATGTGTCACTTTTCTAAACTAGTTTTTTGTGAGTTTTCCTGGATGGTTAAGTGCAAACACATCTGTTGTGCTCCTACAATAGGTTGTATCTCGCAAGCATGCACTTCAACGAAAATTCAGAGCGAGGTCAAGCCAGATCATCTACAGGAGAGGCGGTGTACAAAGTCCAGTACCCTAAGTCTAAAAAGGGCGCCGGCGTTGTGAAGCCAGTTAAGACTGTCCCCACATTCAGTAAGTTTCCTTTTTTCCCTTATACAACACAATGGTTATAAGTCACGTTTTGATTATAATAATTGTTATTTATTTCTCAAGACTATGTCCAGGACCTCATGAGGCTGTCGATGGATGTGTTCAGAGACCCTGCACCATTCATGGAGGGATTGCAGCAGATCACTATCCCACCAGACCTTTCCTCAGCATTTGAGAAGACTGCAATAGACAGGTCATCAGATGGGAAAATTTGTCCTTTCTTCCTACCGCACTTTTCTCTGTGGATTACTAACCAGAAGGCCTATTGGAAGAAATTAAAACATGGGGCCACGTGAATTTTTGCTCAGAATTCAATATGGCCGCCAATTTCCAAAATGACTTTATTACATTGTACTATAAGGTGATATTCATGAAAGATTAACCAATTTCAACACTATTCTGTCCTATGTCCTTATATTACATACATGTTTACAAAGGTTGACTAAACTAAAACAAATGAAAATAAAGTTGGACACCTTGCAATATCCAAAGGAAAGTGCTGAAAATAATGATTGAAATGCACATTGAGAGTCTATGGCTGGGAAAATTAGGCCTATTGTCCTGTCAGGGTTTTCAATGAATTTAGTAACAGAGCATTAAGACTCTAAATATTAGCATGACACACCATTTTGCAAACTCTTGCCACTTAAGGTTAATAATCACAGATAAGAAATAATAAGCTATACAAATGAATTACGAGTGAAATAACGACCATTCTACATTTAGTTCTACTTTAACCCATTTTGACCTGGAGCGACATATACGCTGCATGACCCTTCATGCCTGGAGTGACATATACGCTGCATTCAGGCTTATGACATTTAAGACTCTTTATTAAAAGTGTTTGTAAGTAGAGGTGCAAGAAAGAGGTCTTAGCTTTAAAATGCAATTCATATTTTGTTTTAATGTGCTTCAGAGTCTGAGATATTGATGATTTTTTTGACTGAAAGTACCTATTCCCAAAAATGGCTCAGGCATTCAGCAGGTGTTTTTTGTTGGTGCTTCAGGCATCAATGGGTTAAGCTATTTAAGTGGTTTAAATCAACATTCCAAATCTATCTTTTCTTACCTCCTTTGTGGTAGTTTGGCTTTACCCACTCCATCTCACAGATGGGTTTTGCCTCCAGCACTGCAGCCGACGCCCCATTGTACACATTCCAGGTGCACTCTTTGGATGTACAAGGCAAGGACGCTCCAGTCATAAATGCATATAATGGGTAGGGGTGGAACGGTACACACAAATCACGATTCAGTACGTACCTCGGTTTTTGAGGTGACGGTTCGGTACGTTTTCGGTACAGTATATGGTAAAAAATGTTTTGCAAAACCATTTTCTTCTCAGTGTGTGGTTTACTGCACCACAAACTTTATTGCACCACAAACTGGAAAAATAACCAATAAATGGAATTTCTGGAATATCATGGAATTTCATTTCATAAATGTTTTTCCAGTCATGGAATTTTACCATTTTGCATGCACAGCCATGTAATATCATGGAATTTTCTTAACATTTGTGTAAAAGCAAAAACGTTTTTGTTTGGTGTACAACATTGTTTCTTACTGGTTATACTACAACGCTTCGCCAGAGACAGTTAAGTTTTTCACTGTGATGTGCAACATTTTAGAATGCAATGAGCCCACTGAAGTCTGGCGGTGGCTCGGTGTTGGCTCTAAAGGGCCGTACACACACGTCGCTGCTAGTTACTCGCTCAGCGGATGAAGTCAATAGAATGTCTACGTGTTTCAGCGAGTCTCGCTGGCGAGTAGGCGAGGAGAGTACAAGCGATGCGATGTGGGCGGGTTCCGAGATAAACTTATTTTATCTTCAAACGACGCGAGTTAAGCGAGTAACCAATTGGAATGCAGAATTATTGACAGGTGACGTTGCCCCTGTGGTGTTCTGACCACCCAACTTCTGCACGCCATCACACTTTGGTTAACACTAGAACTACCAGGATTTTTCTGCCTACCTAAAAGTACCAGAGAGGGGTCATTTGACCCGGCGGCTTTTACCTAATACACTAATCACTCATTTTGTTATGGTAATGAGGCTGTTAGGGGCCGTGTGTGGGGTGAGGGGTGAGGGGGTCACACCTTACAGTGCTAACAGCCAAGACAAACAGGGACAGACAGCTTCTTCCCAAGGGCTGTCAGCCTCCAAAATCACCACAGGTAAATAGCAACTTGCATGAAGATATCAGCAGCAAAGACAGATAGCACAGTTTGGCAGACAGTGTGTTACAGTTTTTCTCCATTGGTTTGGCTCATTTCTTGAAACTGAGATGTCATTCTCAAAACATGGACAAATCCCAAAACTAATTTGCAGTTCCTCACAACAGAATGGCTTTTATCATTGCTTTCATCAAATTTCAAATGCTTTTGTACATGTCTCAATCATTTACTACATCCTTGCAAATGGCTATGTACAAGTATCCTACCATTAACACAATCAGCTTACATTTAGTAGAATTTTCAAATGAATGTATCTTGCTGATCTATCCCAATTGGTTGATTCTCAGTGTAATGGTTGTCCTGAAAACATGTCAGCACATTTTCTTCATATAAGTCATCAATGAACTTGTGAATGTCCCATGTGATCATGACGTATCATATGACTGCAACCAGATAATGGTTGAATTACAGTTTTTCTCGATTGGTTTGGCTCATTTCTTGAAACTGAGATGACATTCCTATAACCATTGGGTCATTTGGCCAAACATTCTTACACTTCTGCACAACAGTTCAGATAACTAGCAAAATGTCATACCTCCCAAAACACCTCATTCTTGCATCAGCACTAAACCGTCTCACATATAAATAGTCAGTACCATCAAAATGGCATAGATCCTTCTCAATTGCTTTGGCTCATTTGCATTCATTTAGTCCTTCTGTCAAAATAAACTGGATGGTTCAGCATAACTACATGGATCCTCATCACTCGCTCATATCACCCCAAAAACAGTTTACCCATGTGTCAAAACTAAATTTCTTCCCCACATATATCATCAGTACCCCCAAAATACATTGTCCCTTTGCCATTGTGTAAGCACTGCCAGTCAAAATGGTTAGGTGTTTTATCTACGTTCAGATTTCGACTATGTATAAAAATGAAAAAGTGAGTGAAACCATTGAAGTTTGACAACACAGATAATTTACCAAGGACATTTATCAGTAACTTTCTTTACTGTAAATTCATATACAGAAAGTAATGCCCATATATCACAGGTTTCTCATGGGTGTGGCTCATTTCTCAAAACAGAGATAACATTCACAAAATAACATGGACAAATGCCAAAGCAACTAGCAATTGTTCAAAACAGAATGTCGTTTGAAAAAATGTCATGAAATTAGCCAAATAACAGAGGAAACTGTAGTATACACTGTATAACTGTAGTATACACTGTAGTATACAAAATTATTTTCTACTAACTAGTAAAGTTACAATACCATCTGACCTGTTCAACATTTACTATGTAATGAAATTCTTAAAATATGATGTCCTTGACTGTTTTGGGAATTGCGTAGACCACTTTGCATATGATGACTTACACAATGAAATAATGCTGACGTGTTTTGGAGAGGGCAACCATTAGACTGAGAATTGTCTAATTCGTTTAGATAAGCAAGGTCAATTTATTTGGAAAATGTGCTAAATCTATGCTGAATGTGTCAACTGAAGGGTATTTGTACATATCCATCTGCAGAGATGTACTAAACATTTGAGACATGTACAAAGCATTTGATATCTGATGAAAGCAATGAAAAATGCTATTCTGTTTTGGGAAATTGCAAGTTGGTTTGGGGATTTGTCCGTGTTGTTTTGAGAATGTCATCTCAGTTTCGAGAAATTAGCCAAACCAATCGAGAAAAACTGTAACGTGTGAATCTCCCATGCCATGTGACCATAACGACTCATGTGAATGCAACCTGGCAATTGTTAGATGGATAAATACCAGTGCATGTGGACTACTGCTTCACTTCCCTCAAGAATTTTGTGGTGAAAGAAGCTCCTCTCCAAGGAACGAAGATGCAGAGATACAGCACTCAACAGGCATTGGAAATGATCCACACGCACACACACACACACACACACTGTGTCTCAAGTGACAGCTGTGAGGTGCTAATAGCCACATTTCCACAACAAAAGGAGTGTCAGCAGGGGGTCCAAAGGGTCAAATGACCCTCTTGTGGGACTTTTAGGTAAAAAGGTCAATTGACCCCTCCGTGGTAGTTCTAGTGTTGAGGAAAATACATACAGTGTACACCATCAAAGGCTCATATGCATGGTTGTGCACAGCACACGATCAACGTTAAACAGCGTAGGCCTACATTGTTTCGTACGGACGTTATTGGCGCGGACAGCGGGAACCATGACAACCAGTAAACAAAATCACCCAGAGCGAGTGGCAAGTAGGCGAGTGAGCAAGTAGCGAGTAAATAGCAGCGACATGTGTGTACGGCCCTTTAGGGTGAAGATAATCTTCAGTTTTCACATTTAAAAAGAGTTTTAACATCATTTCTTTTTACCGAAATGGTCATAGAAATTCTATTTTTTGGGTCTGGAAAGTCATGGATTTTTATATCTGAATTAGAGTGGGAACCCTGAAATAAATACATTCAAAGTCCTGCAGTTTATTAATAAGCTAAATTATTTTTAAACACTAGCCCTATTTACAGTGGACTTTAATTGAAGTTAACAGAAGTAGAACTCATAGCAAAGGTTGTCTTTAGATCAAATGTGTACTGTCGCTTTTGAGAGAAATAGCCTTTTTAAATATCCTTTTTAAAAACCTATTTCCTTGTTGTCAAAGCAGTTTAGTTGTTAGTAATTAGGAAATGCTTATAGTATGTGCATTAGTTTAGAAATAGAATTCAGTGTTCATTCTTGTGTGTATCATTATATTGGAAATATAATCATATGTGGTTTCAACTAATAAACTTGTGGGTAACCATTTGTGGTTGTTACAGGCCTGGTGGAACCTTTGTCCCTGTGGAGATTGTTTAACCCGTTTGAGCTTCTGTAACCTTATTTTAATACCTTTTGCAGTTTGGTTAGGAGCAGGGTCTGGCAGCATCATTTAACCCATTCTAAATTACAGGGACGGCCACAAACCGGTCACATTTCTCGTTGTCTCTGAGGTCAGGGTCTGGGAGTAGGCACCCGGAAATGTCAGTACCCCTGACATGGGTCTAGTCAAGGAATGTTAGCAGGCCTATGTATCTGCTCTGTGTTCTCTCTTGGTTTCTCTCTTAAGCAGGAAAACAATTCCCAATACCAGCCCACCCTAAGTAATGTCAGGAGGACCATGATGGACGAGAGGGAGATTGCAGGACCCGAAGATGGTGCGCACACACTTTTTTGCTAGGCACATAAACACACGTAGACATTTGGTATAAACAAACACATATGTTGATACACTCACATGCCTTAGGCCTTATCATCATTCTCAACTGTATCTGCACTTTCTCACTATTTCTCCCCCTCTCCTTGACCTCTGATTTCTCACCCCTCTCTGTCCCTCTATCGTCTACCCATTAGTGTCTGGTCCATGAACAGCCACACAGACACTCCCACACACACACACGTGTGAAATGGCGAGTAAACACATAGGCACACACACACACACACACACACACACAGAGCTCCTATATAAGACACACTTTGTGGAAATCAGGTCAGTTCCCAAATATTGGACTGAGAGAATACTGTTATTGGTCAGGGATCAGTCAAGACTAGGAAACTCCAGAGCTCTGTTATGCTTCTACTACTCGTTGTCTAAACTTTGACAAATTACTACTTTTTGTACTTATACTTTTTCGGAATTAAATCATTGGATTTTTATTATACTTGAATACTGAGTTGTTTGCCTTTTTTTTTTTTTTTACCTCGAATAAAGAACACGCAGGGAAGGGCATAAAGGCCCAACATTTCCAACATTTAAAGAAGGCAAATTCGGAAACTCGGTTTCCATAGTGACTCTAGACTCCACTTGCATTTCTCTCAGAGCTTGTGGAAAACAAACGTCTTCTCTCTCTGCTCCGGCAGACATGTGGACCTTTTTATTTTAATTAGTTCATGTCTGTTTTGAAACTTTTAAGACGAAGATTAAAGCTCAACTATCAATTCAAGACGTTGTCAAATGGATTTATTGATAATACACGGACATTGCAGTGAAACTGCTACTTTGGGTCGGACATTTTATCAGTGTTAGTAATAGCACTTTCAAAAGTTCTCATAAAGCACAATCCTCTATTTACAAGCCCTCGCCTAATGGCCACCTTTGCCAAACTAGTTTCAGTGTTGCCAAGTCCGCTTATTATAAGCGACCTTGGGCTTCTTTTTTTTAGCAGTTGCTTTGAATTTAGTAAAGTCGCGGGTTGCGTTTTTTTTGGGCTTGCTCTTTTCAGGGTTGGGCTTGCTGTTTTCTCCTGCTCTGCCGGTCATTTGAATGTGTTTCTCAATGGCAACTCGTTTTTTCTCACTCATCCTTACAAGTGACCCTACTACAGCATTGTTAACTCCCACTTTCTGTGGTCACTTGAGGGGATTTTAGCTGCCACGCAGACCCCCGCAAAGAGCAAGGTCTTCCCTGACTAGGCACGCGACTGACGACCCACCCTTTCGGTTGCTTATTTTGGGCTTGTTTTCACTACGCCCGTCAGTCGCTTCTTTTGGGCTTGTTTTCAGGACGTCAGTCGCTTATTTGTCGTAGAAAATCTGGCAACACTGACTAGTTTCCTACGGTTAAGCAGGGCTGCAGATTAGCTCTGATCTCCAAAAAGTAGCTAGCACCGCCCATTTGTACTGTGGACGAAGGCATGTGGGCACGTTTTCTGTAGATCAGTGCGCCGTTTGTGACATTGTGACGTCATACATAACGTCATGACGTCATCCAGCGACTTTTCAGCAAGCCCATAGCGACTTTGGCTGGTTTTCTTTGGCAACACTGTTCGGGCAGACACAAGCCTACACCTACCTGGATCTCAGTTGTTCTGTTTTTTTTTTAGGGGCTTTTATGCCTTTATTTGACAGGACAGTCGAAGATGGTGACAGGAAGCGAATGGGACAGAGACAGGGGAGGATCTGGAAGTGACCCCGGCCGGATTCGAACCGGGGTCCCCATGGGTGGGCATGCAAGCCCAAATGTGGGGGGCTTAGCGCGCTGCTATTTCCCATTGATCCTACAGCACTTAGTCTTACAGACATTTTACTATAATGAAACCCTTTGTCCCGGCAGTCAAATGTTCCGACCAAAAGCTGCTTTAGATCACCATCATATGCAGTGGTCATGCAGCTGTCTGTGACAGGTTAGGTTTAGGGAAAGTTTTGGTCAAGGCACCAATTTAAAACTCAGAAACGTTGCAATACTGACAGGTTAGGCTTAAGAATGGTTTTGGGTAGGGCACAATTGTAAAACTTGGCAACATTGCATTAATGACAGGTTAGGTTTAGGGGTGGTTTTGGTAAGGGCACAGCTAGACCGAATCAGACGGCATCTATATGCTCGTCGCAGCGCATGCAGCTGAAATCTACTTGCACCGGGAAAAAGAGGAGCAGGACATACGACCTGGGGAATTATGATGACCAACCCCAAACAGCAATTGGTCGGAACATTGTTCTGTCGGAGCAAAGGGTTTATTTTAATTATTTCGAGTTAGTGGGCTGTAGGATCAATGGGAAATTTTCGGAATATTGACGCATCGGACCAAAGAGGCGTCGGAAAAATGACATGCTACCGGGCACACAATGTACAAATGGGGGCTGTGCACAAATCACACACAGCGTACAAATGGAGTCTGAGTGTGAAACTGAAATGTCAGCAGGAGTTACACACCCACTGAGGACTGCTGAAAATCGGACTGCAAATCTGTCAGAACGAAAACACACACATTCACACAGAGAAACCCAATTTCTCTCTCTCTCTCTCTCTCTCTCTCTCTCTCTCTCTCTCTCTCTCTCTCTCTCTCTCTCTCCTCTGCATCGGATAGCAAATCTGGCAGAACACAATCAGTAAAAATATAAACGTATTACATTTACCGCTCAGAGGTGCTTAGACTCACTCAGCTGCCGAGAAGTAATGCAGTGTGTCTGTGAATAAAATACGCTTGTGGCTTGCATACTACTTTTTTTTAGAGGTGCACACTCTCTCACACACACACACAAACATATGCTGTCTATCTTGAGTGTGCTTATCTCATATGCGTAGAGAACACTTTTTTGCAATTGCAATTATTAATTATTTTAATAATTGTGTTTTCTGACTCCAGGCAACCTGTTTCCCAACTGCTGAAATCAACTAGTTATTTTTTATTAAGTTGTCTCCTTGGTGATACAAGGAATCATTTAACTTTCTGAATCTCTTAAGGAAAGACGCAACAGATGAGAAAATGGAAAAATCAAACGTTTCAGGTGGAGGACTGCCATATGCCGGATTATAAAGACTTGGGACTTCATAATAGATTCTATAAAGTGATAGAAAATACACACAGTGGAAAGTAGAAAATGCGCTTGAAGTCTTTGGGGGCAGACTAAAAGAATGGAGAATGAGATATGTGTGTGTGAGAGAGAGAAGAGGATCTATTCAGAGAGAGAACAAAAGCAAGCAAGAGGGGTGGAGGACAAAAAAGAGGATAGGTGCGATCAAGATTCCGCAACGGCTACATGCGCATGTAGACAGTAAAGCATTCTGGCTGAAAATGTTGCACGATGGTTAGACTTCCTGTCCAACTTAGCAAATTTCAGTCATGTTACGTCGACAAGGTGATATGTCACATAGTGTCAAACTATCACGGGATGAATGTGATTGCAGTCGGACCTTGCAATCCCTGCAGTTGCTTATCCCCATTGATGCTCGTCTGCAAGGGTCTGGATACCGCCTCCGAGCTCCGAATTCACTCATGTGTGTGTGTAGGTGCCTTGTCTTACGCCCCTACAGAAGTTTGCACCGCTCCCCACTTAAGCTCCTCCTCCCCACCTCATACATGGTGTGCTGGTAGATGAAAATGGTGCGAGCTCATCGTCTCGTGCATATTTGTGGCCGACTTTAAATGTGCTGTGTTTAATACCACCCATGCCGTGACGGAAGGTTCTCGCGCTTCGTTCTCACATGCTTCGTCTTTGTCGATAGACAGCAATAAAGTCGATTGCACCTACTGTGTGTTTGTGTTGGCCAGATGAACTCTGGGAGATAATTGAGGGTCAAATCAATGGGGAAGGTCAAAGGGCAAGGGTTCATTAGCAAGCTGAGTGACAGGTTACGACACAGCAATGCAGATCCAGGATATCTGTGATGGATCATGTTGTCACGACAACTGATTGTAGATGCCCCATTGAGTGTGGAAAATGAAGACGGCACATTCCGATAGATTTTTATTTCTGGTCCTTAACCACTTTGGAAGTGGACATGTGTACTTAAGGCCAGGAGACATTACCGAATATGAATAGACAAATAGATCGCACATGGTCAAGACTGATTATGGACACAAATGAGCGTGGGAAATGAAGAAGGCACATTCAGATTGATTTTTTATTTCTGGTCTTTAGCCACATCAGAAGGGGACATGTGTACTTAAGTCTAGGAGACATCACCTGTCAATAGATTAAAAGGCCAGGAAGAATAGGATTAAGCCACTAGACATTACCAGTCGATATGGATAGAGCTGCACTGTTCTCATTATCCTGATTGCTGTGCATTTGTATCCATTTGGTCACACGTATCACCGTCTATTTGTATCTATTGGTCATTACCTACCCGACTGACCACTGAATTATCTACCTGATTGAGGTCTTTCCCCCTTCTCCTTTTCCTCTACTGCTCTTCTTACTTCCCCTCCTCCTATTTGTCTCATCCTCCTTCTGTACTGACTGAAATACCTAGAGATACAGTATGTCATAGAAGTGAGTACACCCCTCACATTTATGCAAATTTATAAGTGTATCTATTCATGGGACATTAAAGAAGTTTCCGTTTGACAGCCTGCGTACAATTTATATAGCCACTTCGATTTATTGTTCACTGAAATAATTTGAAATACAGCCATTAATGTCTCAAAATGTACCAAAACGTGTGGGACGAAAGGATTCAATGATTCAAGGATATTTATTTGTCATGTACATGCTCAGCAGAGCGTACTATCCTTTGTAGTTCTTTCTGTTCACGCACTGTGGCGTTTCCGTACCAGGTGATGATGGACCCTGTTAAGATGCTCTCCACTGCTGAGGAGTAAAAGGCTTTTAGGATGGGTGTGGAAACTTTGAACTTTTTCAACAGGCGCAGAAAGTACAGTCTCTGCCTGGATTTCTTAATGATGTTGTGTGTGTTGTTTGTCCATGTTAAGTCATTTGTGATGTGAACACCAAGGTATTTAAAGCACTCTACCCTCTCAACTGGTTGTTTGCAGATGGAAAGTGGAGTGTAGTTTCCCCTCTTTTTCCGAAAGTCCACCACCATTTCCTTAGTCTTGCTTACGTTTAGTGCCAGGTTGTCGTACTGGCACCATTGTGAGATGTTAGAAACTTCATTTATATATGCCTGTTCATCGTTATTATTGATCAGTCCCATGACTGCTGAGCCAGCAGCACTACAGTGTCATCAGCAAACTTGATGATGGAATTCTGACTGCTGCTGGCTCAGCAGTCATGGGTGTAAATGTTGTAGAGTAGGGAGCTTAACACACAACCTTGAGGTGAGCCAGTGCTGATGGTGAGGGTGTTAGATGTTGTGCCACCCACTCTAACAACCTGTGTGCGGCTTGTGAGAAAGTTAAACACCCAGTTGCATAGAGGTAGGTCTAGCCCCAGTGACTCCATCTTCCTGACAAGAGTGAGGGGAATTATGGTGTTGAATGTTGAACTATAATCAATGAACAGCATTCTCACATAATTACCCTTTCCTCTGTCTAGATGTGATAATGTGGTATGCAACAAATTTGAGATGGCATCGTCCCTTGACCTGTTCTCTCTATAGGCAAACTGGAGAGGGTCAAATGAGCTAGGCAGGGATGTACATATGAAGGACTTCACTAGCTTCTCAAAACACTTCATCACCATTGATGTCAGAGCCACTGGACGGTAGTCATTGAGGCATGTTGGACTCTTTATGGATTGCTTAAAGCAAGATGGAACTACTCCTGTGGCTAAAGAGGCATTGAATATTTGTGTAAACACAGGGCCTGACTGATAGGCACAAACTTTTAAGAGTCTGCCAGATATGCCATCAGGTCCTGCAGCTTTCCTGCATTTAGCTCTTTTAAAAACGTTTATGACATCTTCTTCAGACACAAATAAAGTATTACCTTCAAATGAGTCTGTTTGTGATGGTATAGAGTCTTTGGTGTCAAAACGTGCATAGAAGGCGTTCAGCTCATCTGCGAGATTGTCACTCACGCTGGTATTGGAGGGGGGCTTGCTTGAAAACCCTGTGATATTTCTCAGGCCACTCCACACACGAGCTGGGTCTCCCTCGTTGAAGTCAGATTCCAGTTTGTCCCTGTAGCGTCTTTTTGCACTCTTGATGGTTTTCCTAAGATTGTATGCGGCGGTTTTGTAGCTTGTCATGTCCCCTGAGGCGGTCCCTTCATTGAAGGCATGTGTGCGCAATGACAACGCGTTACGCACTTCACGATCCACCCATGGTTTTTGGTAGTGGTGTTGCTTTGTAACTGTCCTTGAACTGGGTGTAACAGTGATCAAGCGTACTGTTGCCGCGGGAAGGGAAGTTTACATGCTGGGAAAACTCTGGCATTACGCGGTTTAATTTTGCCCTGTTAAAGTCTCCGGCTATAATCTGGGCAGCCTCAGGGTATTGTTGTTTTCTATTTAAGACGTCCTGGAGCTCAAGCACTGCGTTGTCTGGGTTGGCATGTGGAGGGATGTATACCGGTACTGATGTGATGATGACTGGAAACTCACGGGGCAGGTAGAATGGTCGGCACTTGACTGTGAGGTGTTCCAGTTGCGGCGAGCAGCCATGGGACAGAATGGTCAGACATTTCTTGGGTCACACCACTTGTTGTTGGTCATGATGCAGACGCCTCCTCCTTTAGATTTGCCAGAGTCCTCTGTTCTGTCAGACCGCAAGACAGAGAAAAAATCTGCTGGAGTGATGGAGCAGTCCGGAACGACGGGGACCTTGTACCGGGGTCACGCAGCAGCGGACTCCAGTCCTGATGTGGACCCTGACACAATTCTGTCAGGATCCAAGACCAATCCAATAATGTAACGAGAACATAGACTATTGGGTTATTTTTTAGGCTTTTGCTCTGACGGCCAGCCATACCTATTGACAGTGCGTGCTGTTACTGTGACAAACTTCAGTCATTTGGGCCAACCAAATATTCAATGAATCTCTGGCACCACATTTCTGACCAGCTCACTGCACGACACGCGTCGAAGAGCAATGAAGATTAGAACCGTCTCGTGAGTCATTGAAGCAGCAGAAATGTTATCGCCGAGCGGAATATCGCGCTGGGGACTGGTCACCAATACTTCCACTAGTCTACTCCCTGGGGCTAACTACACTTCTCACCTGCCTTTCAAACCTTGTGGCCTGGTCAACGAAAGTGGAGCGGAATTTAGCTGTGTGGGGACAGGCTGTCAGTCTTTCAGACAAACATTTCCAAACCCATGAACCTTGTATGATCCAGAAACATGACATTTACATCGAGCCCCTATGAAGATTTTTTAAAAAACATATCACGCATGCATTCAGATACAACACTACAGCCAAATCGCGTCAGTTGACTGACAACTGGATGATTGAGAATCCCCCCCAGCAAACACACATTTCTTACACCGTGGGGTTTGAGTTACCTGATTATCATGACTTTCAAATCTCTTTGAGACTTGGTCTGACCAAGAGCATAACAATGAACATTCTTAGACGGCATGGTTGACCCATATGTATAAAAGACCCACCTCCGTTGGTTTGCCACTGATCGAGGGCAGAACAGGCTGAGCCAGTTTAAAACAAACATTTCTTAGTCCCAATAGAATGTCTCTGCTTGAACAACGTCACTGCCTTGAACTCGCCTCTACCCAGGACGGTTGGAAATGTCAAAGTTGATTAGTTCCCGATAAAGTGGGTGGAGTTTGTGTGGCCTGAGTGAGTGTAGCTGAGCCGAAGGTGTTGCGTCACTGCGAGGGCGGAGCCTGGGTAGGGTTTGAGGCTAGAGGCGCTCTGGAAGGTCTGGACACATGCCTCAGAGACTGGGCGATTACGTGCCGTGTTGATTATTATGGTTTGTGTTTATGATAGTCTTTGATATTCAATGAGCACTCAGGGGCTCTTGGTGGTGTTTAGGTAGTGTTATCTCACAGGGGAGGGGCAGTTATGTTTTGAAGAAAAGAGGGTAGCGCCAGGGCTGTTAGTATGTTACCTGACGTAGCCAATCAAGCTTATTGCTGTACTGTTCACACAGATGACTCTTGGTAAACCCCACACTAAACGATGACCTTGCATTTGTGATTCTTGTACCTGTAATAAGGCCAAAAACCCAACGACGGAAATTCAAGGCCCTTGGATCGCTTCCGCGTTGGACTGTAGAAAAGATTTCATTATAACCTATTATCCAATACCGCAATTATTAGAGTCCCAGCCGTAGGATCTCTCTAGTTCCTATGTAATTATGTATTTGTACTTAATTACTATATTACTGTTAAAATTGATTAGTCTACCAATCTCTGTTACGTCTGGGTTCAGCTAGTTAAGCAATTTATTACATCGGTACCTCCCAGAGTGCGACTATTGTTTGTTTGGGGGTCCTAAACTGCATGTAAGTCGTTAAGAGATGAGGCAGGGGTTTATGATGCCGAGAAGGTACCGTATCTGCCGAGAGAGGTGTCTCCACATCCCGCACCTGATCGACTGCCTCAGGCTAACAGGCGGTGGGTACACGGCAAACGGGAGATAAAGTCACCCCGCACTTGTCCCGGTTCTCATAACATACCTCAACCTAGGTAAACACCATTGACGTCGGATCTAAATCTATGTTAGTCCAAAGTATGTGTGCCTCGCTCCATCCACAGCGAATAAACCTTACTGCCTACTTAACCAGATCAATAAACATATGAATAGACAAAACGGAATTCTTCCCCAGATTTTTATGACATTTTTATTTTAAGACAAGATCTACTTTGTCAGCAATACGACTACGACAAAATACAATGTTGAAAGAAATCAATGCATTACCTGAACAAGGCATGAAAATCCCTCACCTTTCGGCGAATTTCGCCGTTTTGAAATCAAAATGGGTCATTTCTGTGAATCGTGTAGATCCGATGAGAAAATTTTAGGGGGGGGGGGTGTCGAGCGAGGAGAAAAGTGCAGCGCCAAGTTACTGTATCATTGTGTAGCGCTCTACCGCAGAAAACTTTCCACAACTGACAATGACGTTTGACCAATCACAGCATTTGTTGCTGTCGGCACAGCCAATAACGTGAACGAGCTCAATCTAAGTCCCGCCCTTCATACTCATCTTTGAAAGCGTTTAACTTTTAAACAGGTGAAGCTTTGGTCTGCGGGGCTGGCGTGGTTGTATCAAATATCTTTCTTTTTAGTTCTAGAACATCTCTGATTAGGCCTATAAGAAAATGTCCAAACGTTCTGTCACAGACTACGCGTTTCCCAGAGAAGTAGCTATTTGAGATCATGATTCTTGTTATGAGAACATCAAGACGCCAGCATTTCGATGAGAAGGTAGTGGATGTAGTTAGCCACAGAAGTTAAGCTGTTTCCCTAATAATTTGAAACCGCATTTGCCCTGCCCACGTGAAAAAGTATTTATTCTCAAAAGAGCTCCCTTAATGAAAGCTTGGGTAGGCTTACGGCACGTTTTCCTTACGGCTATTTTAACGGGTCTGTGCGCTACGGAATGGCGAAATGGTATGCGCTACGGCCAGGGAAGAAGCGTATCTGCGCGAGGCATCCAACGTCATGCTTCGAATGCTGCGGCTTCTTATAGTACGCACGAGAGAGAGGGAGAGGGAGAAAGACCGAAGCCTAACTTTTTTTTTAATACTTTATTGTGTGAAACAATGTATTCAGTTAGCATTTTCTGTTGTTACATCTCACAGATATCACACATTTTTTCCCATTTTTTTATATCACCCCCTGTGTGTAGAAATATAATAATAAAAAAAAAAAAAATTAAAAAAAAAAAAATTAAAAAAAAAGGTAGAATAGACAAAAAGAAAACTTGAATTATCACATAAACAACAACAATGACAACGACTTTAAGTCATTGTCACTCTAAGGAATGAAACAAAGGAATACTTCTTCTTTACCACACTTCTGTTCCTAAAAGGACGTTAAATAATAAATAAAAAGTAAATAGATAAAGAAGAAGAGTGATTCAATAAAAAAATAAAAAGTACACAAAGTAAATCCCTTGCCTTTGGTTTTCGTACATATTCTTATATTGGCTTTGTCACCTCTTTTACGCTAGAACCCCCGCCCCACCCATCCACAAACCCACACACACGCACACGCACACGCACACCCACACCCACGCCCACACCCACACTCTCACTCTCACTCTCACTCTCACTCTCACTCCCCCTCCCCCTTCACCACCCCATTCCCCATATTTTCATATATATTTCCCAAATACCTCTTGTTTCTTTAACAGGTAAAGTTCCCATCTTTTCTCGAAAACCTTTTCCTTTTTAATAATACTGTAAGTCACTTTCTCCATTTCATACATGTCGTGGACTGAGGCTACCCATTTTTTGACATTAGGTGCGTCTGGTATCTTCCAGTGCCTTGTTATTTGTTTCAAAGCAGTGATTCTAAGAACCCAAAAGAAATGTATATGTTCAATACTTATATCAGGCAGTATACCAAGCATTATGTTATGCTGCTGAATTGGGACATCTGTTCTCAAAAAATTCTTTATTGACCCCATTACCTTTTCCCAGTAGGGTTTTAGTCTGTCGCATGAAAAGAAAATGTGTGTGTGATCCGCATTACTGTTCCCACAGTTTCTCCAACAACTGGAAGTAAACTGTTTGTATTTTATTGTTGATGGTGTTCTAAAGTACCTTATGTTTACTTTCCATGCAAATTCCTGCCAGTATAAGGATTTTGAATGGTTATAAATATCTTTAAAGGTTTGTTCCCACTCCTTTTCAGAAATTGTCGTTTTCAATTCATCTTCCCACTTCTCTTTAATATGATTCATTTTTCCTTCGTTCTGTTGGAGTGTCCTGTAAATTTGTCCAGTTACATTTTTTATACTTCCGATTTCAATTACTTTTAATATTTCTCTTACAAAGGGGTGGATCTCGGCTAAGGTTACAATCTTTATATTTTTATTCACATAACTTCTTACTTGCAAGTATCTATGGAAGTGGCTCCTAGGCAATTGATATCGTCTTTCTATGTTTTCAAAAGAATCAAAGCCTTTTTCTGCATACATTTGATAGAATCGCATGAGACCTTTACTTTCCCATAGATTGAAGCCTCTATCCTCTTTATTTGGGAGAAACTCTGGATCTTGTTGTATATCTCTCAGGCATATCCAGTCTTTATCATCGGTCTTAACTGCTCTACTTAGTCTTTTCCATATTTTTGCTGTATGTTTTGCAGTGAAGTTATGCAATTTAGTTTTAGTTTTTGGAAACCACGCATTACATTGCCCTACCAGGTCGGCTTCCATAATTTTCCATTTTGGGTTCCACTTTTTGTTGTTCATGATTAGAATAGGTTTTATCTGTGCAGCGTTGAAGTAGTTAGCTAAATTTGGCAGTGCAAGACCTCCCATTTCCTTGCGTTGTTGTAAAGTTTTAATTTTTACTCTTGGTTTCTTTTCATTCCATAGAAATTTCCTTAGTAGGTTATCCCACTGTTTGAAGGAAGCATTTGGTACAAGGAGTGGGAGATTTTGGAACAGAAAAAGAAAACATGACAGGATATTCATTTTAATTATACAATTTTTTTCTAATAATGTGAAAGGTATTAGTTTCCACCTACTTAAGTCATTTTTTAGTGTGTTTCCCAGCTTCCCATAGTTACAGGCGTACAAATGTTCAAGATTGTTAGGAATATTCACTCCCAGGTACTTTACCTTGGTCAGCTCCCACTTGAACTCATATTGTTTTTTAAATGTGCAACTTAGTTTACTACCGACCTCCATTGCTTCCGTTTTGCTAAGATTTAGTTTGTATCCTGATAGGGAGCTATATTGTCCTATTTCCTGCATTAATGTTGGTAATGAGTTGCATACATCTGTCATATATAAAATCACATCATCGGCATACAGTGCTATTTTGTGCTCCATGTCCTCCATGACCACTCCTTTTATCTGCATATTTTTTCTTATTTTTTCTGCGAGAGGTTCAATACATAAGGCGAATAACTGTGGCGATAGTGGGTCGCCTTGTTTTGTGCCCCTTTTAATCGTGAAAAGTTCAGAAAGTGTTCCATTTACTCTTACTCTGGCGGTCGAGTTGTTATACATCCCGTTTAGCAAGTTTAAGAACTTATGATGAAAACCGAATTTTTCACATACACCAATTAAAAAAGGCCACAGTAAGCGGTCGAAAGCCTTCTCGGCATCAAGCATTAGTGTTAGCATCTGATTTTTTGTTCTTTGGGTGTAGTCTATAATATTAATGGTCCTTCTGATGTTATCTCCAAGTAGGCGATCTTTAACAAATCCTGTTTGATCAAGATTGATCAAGCCAGGAAGTAAGTCTGTAAGTCTGTTTGCCATAATTGTTGTAAATAACTTTTGATCCACATTTAATAATGATATTGGTCTATATGAGGAGCAGTTTGCTGGATCCTTCCCTTCTTTGTGGATTACTGAAATCATGGTTGTACCCCAGGTTTTTGGCCACAGCCCAGTCTCCAGAATGTCATTGAAAACCCTGTTTAAGATTGGTATTAATACATTTTGGAATGCTTTGAAGAATTCATAGGTAAATCCATCAGTACCTGGGCTTTTACCAGTTTTGCTTTTCTTAATCGCCTTTACTATCTCTTCCTCTACTATTGGTTGTACTAAATAGTTGTTTTGTGTCTGGGTCACTAGAGGGAGATCTAAATGTTTTAGGTAGTTCCTGATTTCAAGATCACTCACTTGTTTTTCTGGGGTATATAAATGTTGGTAAAATTCCCTGAAGCAAGCCGCAATTCCTGATTTCCCCCTGTGAAGGGTGCCATTTACGTCTTTAACCATAGCGATCGTTGCTTTTTCTTGCTGTTTCTTTAATTTAAAAGACAATGTTTTCAATGCTTTAGGGCTGTTATCAAAAAGAAATTGTTTACTTAGTGTTAATTTTTTTTCTATCTCCTTAATATCTATTTCTTCTAATGCTTTTTTAACTGTATTTAGTTGTTTACTTAATTCCTTTGTTCTTAGCCTTTCATATTCTTTTTGCAGGTCTTTGATCTTAGTTTCTAACTCTTTCCTATTTTTGTCATTTTGTTTCTTTTTCCAAGATGAGTAGGCTATGATTTCCCCTCTTATTGTTGCTTTAGCTGCTTCCCATATAGTCGTATTACTCACCTCCCCATTATCGTTAATTTCAAAAAAGGATTTGATATTGTTATTCATTTTTTCTTTGAAAGCCTGATCTTCTAATAATGAGTTGTTCATTCTCCAAGAGGTTTTATTTTTTTCTATGTTTAAGTGTAGCTCTATTATTACTGGGGCATGGTCAGTTGTACAGATTGGTAATATTTCACATCTAGACACTTTTGCAATGTCTCCTTTAAACATAAAATAGTAATCTAGTCTTGAAAACACTTTGTGGGCGTCTGAGTAAAAGGTAAAGCCTCTCTCTTGAGGATGCAGGGTTCTCCAGACATCCAGTAATCCTATTTCTATTTCAGCTTTTTTCAATAAGGCTGTGGCTTTTGCTGCCTTGTGTTTGCCTGTACTTTGAGTATCTATTTTATTCATAATTAAATTGAAGTCCCCGCCCATTAACATCACACCTTTTGCTTCCATCATTACCAATTTAAGTATCTTTTGTAACATTTCGTCTCCTGCACCAGGTGGGTTATAAACATTTACCAAAGTTATACATTGCTGATCTAATTCCCCTATAACTATTACATATCTTCCTTCTTTATCTCTGAAACACTTTTCCAAATTAAATACAAGGTTCTTTTTAATGAGGATTGCTACTCCTCTCTTAGCTGTGGTGTGTGAGGAGTAAAAAACATGGGCTTTAGCTAATTTCTCCAGCTTAGCGTGTTCCGTGTTGTTTAAATGGGTTTCTTGGAGATAGGCAATTCCTGCTTTTTCATTTTTTACCTGTTGTAATACACGTTTCCGTTTAATGGGATTGTTTAACCCGTTAGTGTTCAAAGAGAGTATTCTAATCATGGTATTGGTTTTTTTTTATTTTTCCTTCCATTTTTCTTCCTTTTGGTTGACAAAGGCATAAAAGGGAGTAGTAAAAGACAAGACAAACGGAGGGCAAATAAGAGGAGGAAAAGAGAAAAAAAAAAAAAAAAGAAAAAAAAAAAGAAGTGATTTCAACCAAGATGTGTACCCGTTACCCAAAACCCTTTCCCCGAACCCCAGTAGTGGACTTCCAATTAATGTAACCTCCATATGGTTACCGAAGGTGTCCCTCTTTAAAATATAGAGGAAAAGGGTCTTACTGCCCGACCCCTGATAAGTGGAGTTCAAGTCTCCAAACTCAGGGGTGGGACAGGCCCCTGTAAGCCCGGTGAACAGTGTGATATTGAAAGACTATTTCCCATTTGTCTTTTTAGGTACAATTTCAACCCGCTTTTAAATAGGCTACTCTTATTTATTCTTCCCTCAAATGTGCAAATCTGTAGTTGTAGAAATTAAACCCCTCCCCCCACCCCTACCCCCGAGAGCAATCCAAAACAAGGGACACAAACATAACATAGTACATAACATAATTCATCCCCACTGTGCTTCTACTCATCAATTAAGTTGTCCAGTCCCATCAACCTGCGTAACCTCTGTAGAGCCAGGAGAAAGAGTGTGAGAATAGACAAAATGAATAAATGAATGAATGAATAAATAAATAAATAAATCAATAAATAAATAAATAAGTAGAGAAAGGGAAACATAAAAAGAGAAAAAAGGGAAAAGAAAAAGAGAAGGGGCCATAATCAAATGAAATAAAATGAAGAGATTCAGAGCTCCCTTTTCACAGGGCTAGTGTTCTTCTATAGGACATGTTATCAGAACTATTATAAAGTCAGGGTGCTAACATGTGATGTTGACAAGGTTTGGTGCTATAGCTCTGGATATATAATGTAAAGAATAAGCCTAACTTAGTCAATCGTTTGACACGGGACAAATTGTTATAGGAATCATGCCAAGTTTTTGTAATCCCTTGGTAGCCTACATCTAAATGACATATTAAAAATCTAGTGGAACACGGTCAAACTGTTTTTTTTTTTTCACGGTCAAAGTTGGAGCTTACCTATTATTTTTTTTTATAGGGAAACAGATACTAGGTGAATGGACAAAGATTTCAGTACTTTATCCAAACTGTGTCAAAGATTGTTTGTATTACAAGTTGTCTGAAATAGGATGATTAACTGTTCAAACGAGATCACAACCAGGCAAGCGTTGAGGGGACATTGGATAGTGTTGAGAGGAGGGGGTGCTTAGTTGCCATTGGGGGACATTAGTCTATTTTATTTTTAAGGGGGGCATTGGCAGGGTTTTGATGAGGTCAAGGGGGAATTTATTTTTTTAAAAGGCTGAGAACCAAAACCCATTCTATCTATCTATCTATCTATCTATCTGTCTGTCTGTCTGTCTGTCTGTCTGTCTATCTGTCTGCCCCCCTCATCAGACATGACAGCATGACAATCATGAAGTAACGAAGATGGTTGACAGTTCTTCTTATGTTCACTGTCCCTGGGTCGCTACAGTATGCTCAAAATTCATCATTTAAAGACGGTTTTAGCTAAATTTTCTCCCATGGGAGACCATGCCCCCAGACCCCCCTAGTATGACTCAACACTATCCCCCGAATATGCCACTGCACACCACACATACTCGCGCACCGCTGCAGCACACGCGCCTCTCCGTGCCACCGCGCCTTTCTCACCCCTGACCCGTTTTCATGCCTGTGAACAAGGAAGAATGGGCTACACAGACGAGATATCTGAGGAGGTCCTGAATACAGTTACCTCTCGTAATATGTTACTTCCATCTTAAATGCATATTTGTCACGTGGGACACCTTGGTCAGGTAACCAATATTTCGTTGGGCAGGGTTATTGTAATTTCGAGGGGTCGGCCTTTGCCCGACTCCCCATTGAACCCCTATGATTCTAAATCTTTAATAATTTGCCTAAAGACCGTTTCAAACCCAAGACCTTGCCACCACTCGCATCACGACCATCAGATAGATACCAAACACATCATGGAATTCTCAATACATCATATTAAGCGTTTAAACCACACATATTAATACTTCTGGTCCGGGTCTCCCCTGGGCACGTGGTATTTGCGCGGAATCCTGTGCACGCGCAACAACTGGATACCTCCCTCACCTGAGGGTCGAGTTTCTCACCCCGGAGGAGGCGAGTTTGAACAGCTGGCGTCTTCGCACAGAGAGCATTGTCTTCCTGTGCGTCCTTGTGATTCAAACGCCAGATAGGCAAAGTTTGTCTTTGTAATTTAAAGATAGCAAAAACAGTACATAAACACATGAATGGAAGAAAAGCAACGAAACGTGAGATTCTTCAGGAACCTGTAGGTAATGATTATGAGGATGAAGATGAGGATGACGATGATGTCAGTGGTCAGAGAACGGTCAAGACATTGGGGGGGATTACATACCTCTCACTTAAATTGGCGCTGACCTTCTCTAAAACCAAAAGAAGTAACAGCTCAGTTGAAGCGGACAGAACGCATTTTATGACCAATTTCAGCAGAAGTGTAAGACATTTCAAAGGTTGTACTAACTTTTCCCTCTCACTGTACCTGTTCTCCTCTCCCCTCTCTTCCTCTTCTGCTCTTCACCACCATACACACCATAGTGTGTGATCGTGTGGATGTGGTGTAGATAATAGAGGATGTGTTTTTGAATCCATTTGAAGTCAATCTATCAGTGGCTTGAAGATGAAGACACACACACACATACACACACACACACACACACACACACACACACACACACACACACACACACACACACACACACACACACACACACACACACACACACACACACACACACACACACAAATGCAGAATACACAGTTCATCTGCAGCTTATTAGCGAGTGTGTGACAAAAGGCCAAACTCAATCAGCATTAGGCAGTCTGATCAATGGCCAATAACCAGCTAATATGGCTTTCAATTGGTGTGTGTGTGTGTGTGTGTTTGTGTGAGAGAGAGAGAGTGAAAAAGAGAGAAGGAGGGAGCCAATAATGTTCCTTTCTCTTTCTGTCTCACCAAGAGTGGGCTGATGGAATGATAACCGGTTTGAAATTAAAATGCAATTGATCTTGGTCTGTGTGTGTGCCGTGCGTGCTATGGTTAAATAGGCTTTGTGGAGGAGTACCCTTCTTTTTACTGACAGAGGTGTCAAAAGAAAAGTGAAAGTACATTTAGGGTGGAAGTACAACACTAGCACATGATATTACACAGCTGTTCAACCATTTACTCTGTTGTACCTAATGAGCTAGGTGGACTGTGTCACTGAAAAACACTAAAAACCTAACCTAATAAGGACCCACTTGCCTGGTTAACACCAGATCTAATCACAAGTGAGATTAGGTCTGGGGAGCTGCCTACTGTAAATTCCATAGGGGGCAGAATACTTGGCTATTATGACACACTGCCCTGCTCTCTGATTGGACAGAGAAACTGTAAAGGTCGGAATGCTTGGCCATTATGACACAGGGACCATGAACTTGGCCGTTATGAGTCATCCTCGCCAGACTGTCTTTCAGATCGAAACGATTGTGTAGAACTAAAGGCAGTATGGGAGTTCCCAGGCTAAGGACCCACTACAACCTTGATCCAACCAGCGCAGAGTTAGATGATTGTAAAACAAGTACACAGGTATCCTGGTTACTCAGATAAGTTACCTGTGTTGGAAGCAAACTGTTTTCGTTTTTTACTTCTACTTTTGACACCTCTGCCTAATGGTCAATATCTTCCTTGATTGTTCTACCATATGGTCAAAAAAGTTACATCTAAATAGAGACATATTGTAGATCAGGACCCTTTTTGTCAAAAGCATTGCTGCTAACCAGTTAGCAACTAACTAGGTTTCCAATGGTAAATTGCATTGTAACCACGAAAGACGCTGTTGAGAAACACACCTTTGTCTAACAAATGACAAAATGAAAAAATACACAGCAAACATTTTCTTTAAGAAAAAACAAAGAGAGTGAATGCGATTTGAGATGAGAGTGAGATAGAAAGGAAGAAAGATTAAAAAAATTAAACATAGGCAGAAAATAATTGAGCAACAAACACTGAAAATGTTTTACCAAAATAAGATGACATTGTCTCACCTACAGCACAAGATGGCATGGTGTCTTAATAATTAAATAGCGATGTGCTTTAATATAATCATTGTCAAATATCCAATTAAACAATATAAGAACAGAATGCCACTAATTGCATGCGTAATAACCCGACTAATAATACAGTATGTCGCTATAATGAGATGACACTTCCACCAGCGCATGTCAGTGAAACGCCATATGTTGTTGTAAGACTATAGTGCCCTCAATGACATCATCATTCTTCAATAATATTAGATAATACCACAACACCTTCCCAATTAGGCTACATGTCAGTGTAATGTCATAATATGATGTTGTAATGTAATGTATGAGGTTATTAACAGTCACATAGACAACACAGGGCAAGAGATGAAAGGAGAGACAAAGAAGCACAGAGGAATATAAAAAGAGGGGTTGAAAAGCTGACAGCACCACACTGCAGGTGAGAACAGGCTCAGGTTACATAGATATGCCCTCAGAAAGAGTGTGTGTGAGAGAGAGAAGCGAGAGATGAATTAGTGAGAAGAAGATGCAGTGAAGGGTGGGGGGGGGGGAGGTGAAGGAGATAGAAAAGGAGAGAGAGGGAGAGAGGGAAGAAGATGAATAAATATAGAGCAGAACAGGAGCAGAGAGAGGAGAGGGAGAGGGAGAGGCTTTTATACTGTCTTCCTTCCTGTCATTGGCAATCTGAATTGAGGATCACCGCGACACACTCACTTTCTGAGAGAAGAATTTCAACCTGGAGCAGAGTCATATACAAGATCTGTGTGTGTGTGTGCATGTGTGCGTGCCTGCTTGTGTGTCTGTGTGTGCGCAATGGCTGCACACAAATGTACATGTGACTTATGTGTGATTTATATGTGACTGTGGGTGAGGTGCATGTGCCAGAGAGAGAGAGAGAGAGAGAGAGAAAGAAATCAAAAGAGAGCTATAGCAAGAGAGAGACCTTCAGGTGTTTTTTTCTGCATTTGCATAATTGTTTTTCACTCGCCAAAAGAGCAAGTGATACAGGGCAAGAGACACAGATGGGGAGAATACAGGTGAAACAGAGGGATGATGATAGGCAGAGAGAAGGAAAAGAAAAAGCAGGAAATTGAATAGGCGATTAAACAAGAGAGCAAGACAGACTGAAGAAAAGAGAGGATGAGTGAAAAGGAAAGTATGTGTGTGTGTGTGTTATAGGTCTTACAGTTGCTTTTAAATCTAGAAGCGCATAGATGTTAGTTGTTAGTCTAACCATCGCACCAGTCCCTCATTGTTGTTCAGGTTGTATTGTGACCTTCACCCCTTACTTACTACAGTACACACTCTTGCACACGCACACACACAGGGGGATTTCAATATCTCACAAAAGCTCAATTGTAATGTCATTTTCTCATTTGCAAACCCGATGGTAAACGAAGAATAGTCACCTAAAAATTGCTAGACTGACAGCGGGGAAACTTAATTGTTTTCTCCACATAGGCGGGGCATCAGCAAAATGTGAGGCCACAAGCCTAAGTGGAGGACGCAAGGTTGCATATTGGAATGCACACTCTGACTGCAAGTCCAACAGGAAAGATAACCATGTGATAAACCTTCCACCTGTTTCTCTCATGCCTGAACATGACGGTAATGTATTATTTAACAGCCGTGGCTCAGTGGTTAGAGCACTGGGTTGGCAACCCAAGGGTTGCAGGTTCAATGCCCGACCAGACCACGGCTGAAGTGCCCTTGAGCAAGGCACCTAACCCCCACACTGCTCCCCGGGCGCCGCTCAGCAGGCAGCCCACTGCTACGGACTAGTGTGTGTACTTCATTGTGATTCACTAGTCCAAATGGGATAAATGCAGAGAAAGAATTTCCCCTAGGGGACCAAAAATTGCAGTCTTAAACATTACACCTTAAACATTTGTTTTCGAAAGTCTACAGCTCACAAAGTGGTTAGGGGTGTTCACTAGCAGTCCCTTACAAGTTTCAAGGCGGAATATGGCTTCTGTCATTTTTTATTTGCCATTTTGTGAAAGAAAGTGAAAGTGAAAGTGAAACTTAATTTACAAATTGCTACATAAAACACACATAAAACACCACAGATGCCATATTTCGCTACAAAAATTGTTAAGGAACACCAGTGAATACTGCTGAACACTTGGTGAGTTGCATATTCTTGAAAACAAATGTTAAAGGTGATTTTAAGAACAGAGTTGCAGGTGCCCATAGACGGCCATTCTAAAGCTGGTTGAGATCAAATCCAAATAAGCCAAATAACAGAGACTGCAGCAAACATGAAATAAACGGTGAGGGGGACTCTAAAACGTTGCAGACCACTCAGAAAATGGCCTTAATGTTAAAAAAAGTGGAGTTCTCCTTTAAGCCAGGTGCAGACTCAAAATGTAAAAGTTCAATGCAAAGAGGTTGAAATGCACACCGATGACTCGGACGATTCGGGCCAACACGGCCCCCTATCTCTACAGGATTTTAATCTGGGATGCACTTGCTTTTAATGGCTGTATTTTTGTGAATGAACAACACATTTCAGCGATTACATATGTTGTTAACAGGTCACTAATCAGTGTCAAAGTGAAATTTCTTTAATGTTGTCCTATGAAAAGATATACTTACAAATCTGCAAAAATGTGAGGGGTGTACTTGTGTACTTGTAAGACATACTGTAGGCAGGAATTCAAAGTGTGTGGGAGGTGTTGGTTGATTCATTAATTAAGTAATTTAAATCACAGCAGGTACAGAATGAGACATTATCTGGGCATATTATATGGTTGTGACGTCATCTGTCGAATGCTCCATTCATTTCAACGGGGCTCCCCAACGTTCGGACGTCTGTTATTTTTCGATAACGGACGGGTTGGTCTATAACAGACCGCTGTCAATGGCAACAAGACTTTTCACTGCTAAAGCGACTTTTCAACAAGACTCTAATCAGCTGCTGTGATAGACAGCACCCGTTGTCCTGGCTACCGCTGTCAATGGCAACAAGACGTTCACTGCTAAAGCCACTGGCTTGTATAGGCCTACAAGTCAGTAAGTAAAGCGAATGTTTCATATCACTCCGCAGGGGGTCCGGTCTTTTGTCACTCTAATCAGCTGCTGTGATAGACAACACCTGTAGCCTAGGCTACCTGTTGCCTAGCGGTGTTCCACAACGGCACTGTTTTGTTTTGCGCAGCAACAATCTTAACATTAAATAGGTCTAAAGAAATGTCCCCGCCATGTGTGAATCATTTAAGTATATCCATATAATAAGCGGGTTAACTTTCGGCGAGTCGGTCGCTTTGTGGAATAGCAGCACTTCAGAGAGAAGTGCTCCGCGTCGGGGTCTAAAGATTCTCTCTGTCGTGCTGCTATTCCACGGTAGCGACCTTCTCGCCGAACGTTAACCCTTACATATTTGAAGGGCTGCTTCTGAGAGGTAGCGGCCCCACTGACCTGCCACTCCTACTTTGCCCGACTGTTGTCACATAGGTGAGGTCCCTCCATTGCCTCTTGACCTCTACCACTGAAAAGCACACAAGAGTAGGCTCTTTCTGACAGCTATAGATGCATGCACCAAGCAGCGGTTCTGTCAGAGAGTACATTTGTTCAGTTATGTGCTACTTTGCCGGTGTAGTGCTTACACATCATGTTCAGGTTAATGCATGCTCTGTGTGTCTGCTATAGGCAGTCACATAACCATGCTCATGGTCCACATGGCTACTCTAGGTAGCTATGTCATGTTTCCAACCTCATTACCCCTGTTTGTAGGCAGACATCTTCATGTTTCCCCTGGTAAAGATGTCTGCTGTAGGCCTTTTTTCCCAGATAGCGGCTGTACTATCCTCCCTTTCCCCCTTGGTCAGATAGTTTCTGTAGGCAACTATCCTCCTTCTTGTATATATTGTATATAGTGGTTATTTCTGTATTTTCATTGTCTGTTTCTTATGCCTTGTTTGTATTCTTTTTATATTTTCAGTAAACCTCTGTTTACCATGGCCTAGGCCAGGGATTGGCACCTGGCGGCCCGGGGGCTGGTCTATTCGCGGTCAGAGCAGAGCAAAAGGCCTCAAAATGAGCCGAAACTATTAGTATTCAAAACAGAGGCTGACGCAAGTCCCACACACGCACACAGAGTATGCCCACGTGTACCCACACACATGCACTAGGCTGTCCATGTGCCCACGCATCCCCCACATACAAACACGGATATGTCAGTTCTCATTGGCTGTGAATAATCACACTTAACCTAACAGTTTATATGTCAGACAAAAGCTCACACATTTGTGTGTGTGCGTGCGCGTACGTGCACATGTTCTGTTCATTTATGTGTGTGTGTGTGCTCTCTGAGGAGTTTGTGACCTGTGACTTGACCGCATCTTCCTATACTGTTCTCTTCATTTCGCCATCTCCCCTCTCCCCACTCGTCACCCCATCTCCTTTACTGACCTGTTTTCCTCTCCTCCCGTCCCTAATCATGTCTTTGCTCCTGTTTCTTTACATTGCATCTTTGCTCCGCTCCTCCTTATCCTCCCTCACTTGTAGCCTGCAGGCAGAAAGCTGCCCCAGACCTCACTGCAGTGACTCAGTGCTGTGAATGTGGGTGTCTGTGGCCAATCGTCTGCCAAATGTTAAGTCCTGTTGTAAAGGTTGCTTTGCAAAGTCAACAGCACTGCTCTGTGTGTGTGTGTGTGTGTGTGTGTGTGTGTGTGTGTGTGTGTGTGTGTGTGTGTGTGTGTGTGTGTGTGTGTGTGTGTGTGTGTGTGTGTGTGTGTGTGTGTGTGTGTGTGTGTGTGTGTGTGTGCGTCAAACAGGCCTTAACCTAAGCCAAGAATACAAATCTTCACTTGTCATGAAATATTGAATAATACAGCATCCTAATGCATAGCACACACATTCACATAACAAGTTTGTGTGTGAGAGGGTGTCTGCGTATATGCATGCTTGTGAGCTGGGGCTAGTATTGAGTCTAAATTAATAAATAATAGTGCAGGCTTCCCTCCCCTATGTGCTGGCTGGATAAAGCTTGGTCTCAACAGCTCTTACTCACACATCAATGTTTAATTTTTTTTGTCTCTCATCTCACATTTCACTATCTTTCATCAGCCAATATTCCCCCTTCGACAGTCACTCACTCACTCTCGCTCTTTCTTTCTCTCTCTCACACACACACTTCTCTTTCACTTGCCTTCAGCTCTGTCTCCTTCAATAATCAACTCACTTTAGCATTTGTGTGTGTGTGTGTGTCAGAATACCCATGTGTTTATGTGGTGATATTTTGCAGAATAGTTGCAATACATGGTATCATGATCTTCGTCATCATTTTGAGAAGCAGTCATTTTCCTCAGTAATGAGGATTCTGAGCTGATGCCGAGATGGTACGAGACTTGTCTCTCTCTCTCACACACACACACAAATGTTGGTGTGTGTGTGTGTGTGTGTGTGTGTGTGTGAGAGAGAGAGTAATATCTATAGTGAGCTGATTCTGGAAGAGAGATAGGGTTCAGAGAAAGAGAAGATGGGGAGCCTGTAACCGTGCGGACACACCGCAGGTGTTGAACGCGTGGAAAGATGCAGAAGTAATGGACTTTGTATGGGAGAGCAGGCGGCGAACGAGGCGAACACTTTGGGAGTGTTTCTAGAGGCGAGGGCGTCTAAAGCTGAGGGCGGCAGAAGTTGAACTTCATCTAAAAATATGTAATGAGCTCGGCGGCAGCAGGGTGGCATTCAATCGTTTGCCTCGTTCAACGCCCCTGACCAGTGCTTTCCAGGCAGGAGTCAGCAGCGTTGTGGCTCTTTCAATGCCGGCGGTGTGATCGCGGCATAAGACTATCCGACAGCCTCCTGAAATGAGTCTCTGTCATAAACCTGAACACACACACAGCACAAAACTGATAAGAGCTCTGCAGTCATAACCTATGACATATTAACCAAGAGAAAGAAATTCAATAAGAAGAAATTACAAGAATGTGACTCATCATGACACTTACACACACATGCACACATACATACTCCCCCAGGAAAATTTGTATTTTTTAGATGCAAATTCCTGCATTCTAAGCAGTTTTAGAGGTCGGAATGACAAATTGCAATGGACTCCTTCAGACTTTCTATACAAGCGCTGGCTGCCATTAATTGTGACAGGTAAACATGTAATCTTTTCCATATATTTACCCTGATAGACATGGCGTAATGTAGTGGGTGGCCAAAACCGGGACATAGTCTGCTCGGGACATGGGACACACAACTCCAAACCGGGACTGTCCCGGTTAAACCGGGACGTCTGGTCACCCTATGGTAGGCCCTTTATTGCCCTCTTCCGTGGAGGCGAATTAATGAAAATAAAGACCGAATGGATAATTGTAAGATGCACTTTCATGCTCTTTGATCTCACTGTATTATTAGATTAGAATTTAGAGTTAGATTAGAGTTTAGGTTATAGTTTTTATTGTCACATAGAATATTCGTTTTTCACAGAAAGGTGAAGTGTATTAGCTTCAGCATTAGGCAGAGCTTTTGTGACTCAAAGTTTATATACAAGTACATATGCATCCATTTACATATACTTTCACATGCATACTCTGAGCCTACATACACCTATTATATACAGTGACTTCAAAAAGTCTACACAACCCTATTCAAATGCCAGCTTTTTGTGATGTAAAAAGGACAGAAAGACAGCTAATTTCATATTTTTCCACTTTAATCTAAACTATTATCCCGTACAATGCAATTGAGAAACAAGCATAAAGCTTTAAAGGGAAACAATAGAAAATAAAAAACTTCAATTAACATGGTTGCATAAATATACACACCCTTAAATTAATACTTAGTTGCAGCACCTACGGGCTTCTCTGGACCATTCCAAAACCTCAATCTTATTCTAGTGAAGCCATGCTTTTGTAGACTTAGGCGTGTGCTTGGGGAAATTGTTGTTCTGAAAGATTAGTTCCTCTGCATCTTCACCTTTCTACCAGGGGGTCGGAGGTTTTGTGCCACTACCACGGCCCCTGTGGAAATGTTCATAATTCCCTCCTCCCTAATGAGGGCCCCAGTAACATCTGAAGAAAAACAGCACAAAAGAACAATGCTGCCACCACCATACGTCATGTTAGGTATGGTGTTATTGCGGTGATGTTTTGCGCCAAACATACCCTTTTGAATTATGACCAAAAAGTTCAATCTTGGTGAGGTAAATTTTGCAAAAAATACTTATGTAATCTCCCAAATGCATGTGGGAAGATGTGTTATGGTCAGGTGAAACCGAGGTTGAACATTTTGGACATAATTCCAAAAGGTATTTTTGGCACAAAACATCACCGCAATAACACCATACCTAACATGACGTATGGTGGTGGCAGCATTGTTCTTTTGTGCTGTTTTTCTTCAGATGTTACTGGGACCCTCATTAGGGAGGAGGGAATTATGAACATTTCCACAGGGGCCGTGGTAGTGGCACAAAACCTCCGACCCCCTGGTAGAAAGGTGAAGATGCAGAGGAACTAATCTTTCAGAACAACAATTTCTCCAAGCACACGCCTAAGTCTACAAAAGCATGGCTTCACTAGAATAAGATTGAGGTTTTGGAATGGTCCAGAGAAGCCCGTAGGTGCTGCAACTAAGTATTAATTTAAGGGTGTGTATATTTATGCAACCATGTTAATTTAAGTTTTTTATTTTCTATTGTTTCCCTTTAAAGCTTTATGCTTGTTTCTCAATTGCATTGTACAGGTTAATAGTTTAGATTGAAGGTGGAGAAAGCTGTGAATTTATTTGTCTTTCTGTCAATTTTTTACATCACAAAATGCTGACATTTGAGGAGGGGTGTGTAGACTTTTTGAAGGCACTGTATACATCAGACTTGTACGAAATTCCGAATTGAATGAATTGAAATTCACAGTAATGCCATAATATGAACACTAGGTGGTGGTGTTCTATGTACTCAATGGGTGGTGTAGATTAAATTCAAAGACATTTCAAGGTAATGACACCACCTAGTGTTCGTACTATGGCATTACTTTGAACTTCAATTCATTCAATTCGGAATTTCGTAGAAGCCTGATATACATACACACCATACTTTCACCAACCAGTCTCATATACCTAGCCACGATACATATACATTACCTCACAAGTTACAAGACCATTCACAATACTGCACACCCCACAGTCCCCAATGTTACCATTTAACATCATGTAGCAAGTCTTCTCCCATGAGAATCATAATCACACAATGATAGCATAGGGCCAAAAGTTTTGGCTATTTACTTAATAGCCAAGCTTCAAATATTCTACATACATAAAGTATTCAATATGAAGATAATAAAATATAATACAAGCATGTTCACGTTAGGCCTACTTGGGTTTGACCACTGAAGTGACTCTGAAGAAGACGTGAGAGTGTCGAAACGTTAGTCTTGGTGCTTGCCTAATAAGTAAGGATTAACGTTCGGCGAGAAGGTCGCTACCGTGGAATAGCAGCACGACAGAGAGAATCTTTAGACCCCGACGCGGAGCGGCGCAAAACAAAACAGTGCCGTTGTGGAACACCGCTAGGCAACAGCTAGGTAGCCAGGACAACAGGTGTTGTCTATCACAGCAGCTGATTAGAGTCTTGTTGAAAAGTCGCTTTAGCAGTGAAAAGTCTTGATGCCATTGACAGCGGTCTGTTATAGACCAACCCGTCCGTTATCGAAAAATAACAGACGTGCGAACGTTGGGGAGCCCCGTTGAAATGAATGGAGCATTCGACCGATGACGTCACACCATATAATTAAACAAGTTAATTTTCCCATCTGAAGATGCTCCGGCGATGTTCCTTTCCCTGCATTTACCAGCCCTTTCCCGTGACGCACAAGATTGTGAAGTGCAGGAGCGCGGAGGATATCTCTCTAGGGTGGTGGAGATTTTAGGTTTGGAGTAGGGGGGCGGGCACAGTAGGGTGAGGCAAAAGAAGAGGGAGGTGGAAGATGGACAGGAAGAGGAGGCATAGGAGAAAAGAGAGAGGGAGGAAAATAAAAACGAGGAATTGAGATAAATCAGGGGCTTTTTTCACAAGGCTCCTTAATTATGATCATCCATCCTCTGCAGCACTGGAGGGTAACTGTGTGTGTGTGAGAGAGAGAGGGTGTGAGAAGGAGAGAGAGGATGTGTGTGTGATCGTGTGTGGTATGAATAATCATGTTCTGACTGCAAATGAACGCAAAGGAGGAAGGTAGCAAAAGTTATATACAGTCTCTTTACCTGCAGCTGCATGGCGTATTGGGCTGTGCAGGTCTGTGTGAAATGGTGTGCGTGCCTTTGCCTCTATCTTTCCCTGTTAGTACAGCAAATACCTCAAACAATCTTTCACTTGGTGATACAAGCATCAAATTTGGTTCAGAGGTGCTTCAGACCCTACTCTTTTAGAAAAGGTCGCTATCCAGGTGAAAAAATAAAATGGTGGCCATTTTCCAAGATGGCCGCCATGCAGATATGAATTAGCAACTGAAACAACTGTTCAAATGGTGATACAAGCACTGGAATTGTCATAGATACTCCTTAGACACACTTCTTTTGAAAAGGCATGCAGGCCACTTGAAATCCAAGATGGCCGTCCATTTTCCTAGATGGCCACAATACATATTATTGGAATCGGTTATGGGACAAAAAGGGCGCTACTGTTACGGAGCTGACAAAAGCGTGAAACTTTGCACGATGCTTCCTTAGGACCCCCTCAATGATTTAAGCCTAGGAGCCCAAGTGAAATGCTCAATTTTCATATCAATCAAGTGAATAATACATGTACATATCATGTGTCAGCTTGGATTATCTACCTCTATAAGGTCATTACAAAATAAAATATATATTGATTTGTGTTCAGATATGTATATCTCAAGTCCTAAATGTACTGTGGAGTGATAGGGGCCTTTATGCTTGGGAAATTATGAATAATCAATGAGCAATACACCATACAGTATATTGACAAATACTTTATGTATGGTATGTATTAGCAAAATGGTTTTCTGGTCTACTTTGTGCTTAAACTTAGATGACATGTTGGCTACCTAACACTTAATGTATTGATTGCTTGTTATTTTTTATTTGTGCGTGTGGTCCTTTGTTTAAAACATATCTGCCTGCCTTCCCTCTCTCACACACTCAAGTCTTTCAAAAACTTTAAACAACAGCATGTGGAAATGCCATTGGCTTTGGAGGGATACAGCTGTCAAAGTAGCCTACAAGTCATCAAGACTATACTGTACTGTACTGTGGCGTAGTGTACTCTGCTATACTGTACTGTACTCTACTGTACTGTACTGTACTGTACTGTACTGTACTGTAATGTGATATACCACACTGTACTGTACTGTACTGCACCGTACTATATGCTACTGTACTTTTACTTTACTATACTGCACCGTAGGCTACTGTTGTATGCTACTGTACTATACTGCACCGTACTGTATGCTACTGTACTGTAGTGTACTGTACTGTACTGTACTATACTCTACTGTACTGTAATGTACTTTACTATACTGCTCCGTACTGTATGCTACTGTACTGTACTGCAATGTACTGTACTACACTCTACTGTACTGTATGCTACTGTACTTTACTGTACTGCACCATACTGTATGTTACTGTACTGTGCTGTACTGTACCGTACTGTATGCTACTTAACTTTACTGTACTGCACCGTACTGTATGCTACTGTACTGTACCGTACTGTATGCTACTGTACTGTGCTGTACTGTAGTGTACTGTACTGTACTATACTCTACTGTACTGTAATGTACTTTACTATACTGCTCCGTACTGTATGCTACTGTACTGTACTGCAATGTACTGTACTACACTCTACTGTACTGTATGCTACTGTACTTTACTGTACTGCACCATACTGTATGTTACTGTACTGTGCTGTACTGTACCATACTGTATGCTACTTAACTTTACTGTACCGTACTGTATTCTACTGTACTGTCCCGTACTGTATGCCACTGTACTGTGCTGTAGTGTACTATACTCTACTGTATTATACTCTACTGTACTGTACTTTACTATACGGCACCATACTGTATGCTACTGTACTTTACTGTACTGTACAGTACAGTACAGTACAACTACACAGAACTGAAACATTTAGAGCATTCTGAGGTCATGTACAATATGATGCAAAAAGATGTAGTGGGAATGAGTTATGTTACTGTTACCACTCAAAATCTTGAAGGTTAAAAAAGTCATATGGCATTTTGTATATATATATATATATATATATATATATATATATATATATATATATATATATATATATATATATATATATATACCATATGAGAATTGTTTTTTAACATAGATATTTCTCTTAAAGGTGGCAAAGACCTACGTAGGTAACATGTTGTCCATCAGCTGTCATTTTTGAAGTAGCAATTGAAATACTCACTGATTACTGAGTTTATTGTAATGCAACTTGTGACACAAGTACTAGGTGAGGACTTGTTTGCAAATTCAGGAGGAAAAAAAAACAATTCTCACACCTCTGCCTACTTACTCAACACCTACTTAGAAATCATTCCCATTTGATTTGAACTGAAGATATAGCCTACATGTACTATATATTGAGTGATCTGTAATGCCACTGAAATGCAGTCACTATAGACATAATGCTACTTGTGAAAATTTTGAATTAGGTGATCTTATGGGTTCTTCATACACATGGAGAGGTATTGTCCTTTACCCTCTCTCATACACATAAAAAATATATCTGTTATGGAAATTAGAGGATGGAGAACCTGCTACCTTGGACATCATCTTGACACTTCCCAATTCAGATGCAGCTGAACGAGCATTAGCAGCAGTCTATTCTCACCATAGTTTTAGTGTGGGAAATGCTCATTTTAATTCAGACCAAGAATCTTCTCAACATTTTCACAATGTTACATTTGCTGTCAAACATGTAAGCACAGACTCACCCATACTTTCACACTATGAACATGTTTGTAGTTGCAGCAATCTGGTCAAGCAGGCTACCCCTGCCCTTGCTTCATCTCTGCTAAGTTCGGGACTATATTAACATCGTCAGCTAAGTAAAATGTCATGTAATAACAAGGTAATGCATGACATATTGTATATGACATGGTAGAATGTTTTTCTTTTTCCGAGGGCTCCGAGGCTAGAATTACAGCATATACCCTAAAGAAACACCATGCAAAGTTTGGTGCTTTTGTCACTTTCGTAACGGTATCTGTATTATATCTGTATTGCGGCCATCTTGAAAAATGGCCGCCATCTTGTTTTTCCACCTGGATAGCGACCTTTTCTGGGAAAGTAGCTCCTGAAGCACCTGTGAACCAGATTTGGTGCTTGTATCACCAAGTGAAAGATTCTTATGGAATATTGACTTAACATCCTTCACTATGTGTCGGGTGTGTTTTGGAGGGGGGAAATAAAGGGTTCTCTCTGGCTTTAAGGTGTGTGTGTGTCTGCCGTGATTCAAAGGAAGGTGTGTGTCTGCTGTGTGATTTAAAGGCCAGTGTGTGTGTAAAAGTCCAATAAACTGAGTGTGTGTGTGTGTGTGTGTGTGTGTGTGTGTGTGTGTGCGCGCATGTGTGTGGTGATTTAAGGGTGAGCATGTTGAGACTAATTAATCATCCATATTGTCATGGCGCTTTTGCGGAGGAGTTTGCCACCTAGGCCAACACCGGGATATGGTTTGGGTTTGTGTGTCTATGACTTATATTGTGTTAGTATTTGTGTTTGCAGTGTCATGTTCAAGACATTTCTTAAAACAAGTCTAAATAGTCTAAAGGGCAGATTATAGTTCAGCAACGGCGCCTGTTGGTTACGGTCGCTAACCACTGTTGATGTTGTAGATCTGCACACGAGGTCTCATGTCGTTAGCCACATTTGGCTAAATAGCTACAAGGCTACAGTACAGTGGTCAGACTGCAGGCATTGTGCCGCGAGTGCTAAACTGATGTATTGTTTGTTTGTTATTTACTAATTCAGTCATTGTAGCTTCATTTATTTACACACACTAGAAAGAAAGCATTCGTATTCCACAGAATATTGACAGTTTGGCTCTCGTAAACTTCCGGAGAACTGTGCCGCCACGAGAACAAGAAGTAGCGAGACGACCAATCACAGCGCCTTTTCTCTGCGACCTTCGCAACCGTCTGTCTCGTAGTCAGGATTTTTTTGAGGCGCTTGACGACGGTTGCAGAGCCTCTGCGCGGGGGGCTTGGTCGCGCACAGACGGTTGCACAGGCTCTGCAACCGTCAGCGCCAATAAGTATAAATTGGCCTCAAACGTTCTAGTTCAAAAGCATTAATTATACTAATTATTAGATGATTTTCACTTAAAGGGACACTGTGTGAGATTTTTAGTTGTTTATGTCCAGAATTCATGCTTCCCATTCATTAATGTTACCTTTTTTATGAACACTTACCACCACCATAAAATTCTAAGTATTCATTATGACTGAAAAAATTGCACTTTTCTTACATGAATAGGGGAATCTTCTCCATGGTCCGCCATTTTGAATTTCCAGAAATAGCCATTTTTAGCTGCAAAAATGACTGTACTTGGACCATACTAGAAAATATTAGTTTATTACTTCGGAAACTTTCATGAAAAGTTCAAATTTGGAAATAGGCAGCCCAATTTCAATTTGCAGCATAGTTCCAGTACCCTTTTTGACCATTTCCTGCACAGTGTACCTTTAAATAAGCTTTACTTAATGCTTTTTACTTGAAATGAGAAAAATAAGTTTGCTAAAGACAGGCATACACTTTGTGATATTTACAGTCGTGGGTATTAATCTCCTGCTCGCAGGGCTGTATCGCAGGGTTTAAAAGTTCATATCAAATGACTCCTGGCCTGACTATATGACATGGCATGGCAAGTCATGGCAAAATCAGAGTAAATATCGCAAGCTGTATGCCTTGCTTAAGATTTCATTTTTTTTTACAGTGTAGTCATTATTGTACCCATTAATATGCAATTAGGCAGAGAATAGAAAGTGTGTGTGCCTGTGTGTTTGGAGAGGAATGGAGTAGTAATTCTAATTATTATATGGTGTGACGTCATCGGTCGAAAGCTCCATTCATTTCAATACCTGTTGTCTAGGCTACCTGTTGCCTAGCGGTGTTCCACAACGGCACTGTTTTGTTTTGCGCAGCAACAATCTTTTGACATGAAAAATTATAATAAACTTAACATTAAATAAAGAAATGTCCCCGCCATGTGTGAATCATTTAAGTATATCCATATAATAAGCGGGTTAACGTTCGGCGAGTCGGTCGCTTTGTGGAATAGCAGCACTTAAGAGAGAACAAGATAAAGATTCTCTCTGTCGTGCTGCTATTCCACGGTAGCGACCTTGTGAAATTGTGTGTAAAAACTGTATGTGGTGTCTGGCCAAATGTTATCAGAGCTCACCTGGCACAGATGAGAGAGTGGGAGAGTAGAGGAGAGGAGATCAGGATGAGGAGGGATGGGGGGACAAGGAAGGAGGGGGAGAGGAGAGGAGAGGAGGGAGGCAGGGGGAGAAAGCGGAAGTGCAAAAGACGGATATGGAGTGGCAGGAGGTACTAGGTGCACACACACACTCTTACATTCAAATGCTTCTCTGTGTGTTAAATACACACACTCACTTTTCTCCCCTGTGCCACGATGAGTAATGATCTGCCATCAGACCCCTACACAGCACTACAAAAGGGGTGGGGGAAGAACAAGAGAGACATACACACGCACGCACACACACTAATGTTGTCTTAGATTGTTCTGTTTGTTCTGTCTGGCACAAGGACTGGCAGAATAAGGGTGACACACTCACACAGAACACACACACAGAATGACAGGAGCTGAATAGGGGCGATGACACACAATTTCCCTTTGATCGTAATGAAGAGTAAATAATTAGCCTGGATAATGTGAATATTTGAAAGGAAGGAGAGAGAGATAGAGAGAGTGTCTCGCTTCCGCTGTCTACATTGTGTGTGTGTGTGATGTAATGACAGGTAATCACACTGAAATTTGATCTCCATCGCCACTCTGTCATCTTCAGTTTTAATCTCTGTCTCCCAAACAAACACCCACACACACACAGGGTGGGGCAACGCATACAATATAGACAATATAAAACAACCTATTATACAATGTGACATATTGCCTGATACACACAAAAAGTATATCTACCACGCTCAGAGCACTGCAAGGCCAAGTAAAAGGAGATGAGAACGACTCTAGAACTTTGAGTTTAGCTGCATCAGGCTGTCTCTGTGCAGCAATGTCCTGTGCAACATGATCTCCAAAAATTCCGTGCTCCTGGACAGAGATGTTAAGGACACAAAATCCGTGTCCAGGAGCACGGATTTTGCCGAAATTCCGTGCTCCTAGACACGGAATTGTTTTCCGTGCTCCTGGACACGGAATTGTTTGCTTTCTATAGGCTATTTCCGATTTTTCTAATTTCAAATTTCAAATATTTTGTCTAAAAAAGAAACATTTCTTACTGTCAGGTTTGGGTTAGGGATTGTTTTGGTCTGGGGGCACAGCTAGTTTTCTTTCATTCATTATATGAGTTTGATAGCCTAGCAACCAACTGGACAAGGTATTTCTCAAAAATATGTCTTTAATGACAGGTTAAGGTTAGGGAATGTTTTGGTCAGGGCACAACTTAAATTGTTATAGCATTATTTTGTTTAGGATTAGCATTTGTTATGTATTTTCTAATGATAGAGTTAACACAGTGCTGTGGTAATAGCCTATAGAAAGCACTTCCGTGTGCCCATCATGGAAAACAATTCCGTGTCCAGGTGCACGGAAAACAGTTCCGTGTCCAGGAGCACGGAAAACAGTTCCATGTCCAGGAGCACGGAAAACAGTTTTGTGTCCAGGAGCACGGAATTTTGGCAAAATCCGTGCTCCTGGACGCGGATTTCGTGTCCTTAACATCCGTGTCCAGGAGCACAGAATGTTTGGAGATCAGGCTGTCCTGTGATCTGTCCTGTGGGCTCTGATCATCTTTGTGTCAAGAGGGTTGGTAGTTCAAAGCACCAAGAACTTAACTTCCTGCTGAGGGGTCTAACAGCTTTTTTTTTGTTTTTTTTTGTTACGACATCTTTCCTTTTGGCCTCATATTTCAAGTTTAAAATATTTCATGGTTTGAAGATATAAAGTACAGTGTATCTATGACTGCCTCAGTACTAGATATCATGTTTTTCTTTCTGTCTCTCTGTTGTTATTCTAGTATATTTTTCTCTTATGCACTAGATCTCATTATGTTGTAGGCCTAGGTATGTCTCAATTGTACATTTTTACTTGTGTTCATAAAAATTCTTACATAGACATGTTAATGAAACAAATGCAGCCCAAAATGGCATCATGACACAGTATTAGATGCTGTTCACTAGTATATGGATATTTTTTGAAAACACATCAGTTTTGAACTCTTACACATAAATGGAGATTCTCCTTTTAAATATTTGTTTTTCAAAATATTCGTCTTAGGGTTCTAAAAAAAATAACTATCACAACAGTGTGTTTTTTTCCCCCTTCGTTGACACATAAGCTAATATTAATTTTATATATGATTTTTTTTTTCTCCCTCATTTTTATTTTATTTCCAATTTGCATTCTACTTCCTTTTGTTATTTTAAAACATTTTTATTGTACTTTATTTTCTTTATTTTATTTTTGCATTTTTTTAATTACTCTCATTACTCTCCTATTGTTAATTCACTGAAGCTTTGTTATATTTTTCCCTATTGTTATGTATTTGTTTTTGATTGTAAAGTGTCCTTGGGTATTTTGAAAGGCGCTCAAAATAAAATGTATTATTATTATTATTATTATTATTAATATTAGCATGTAGCAAACAAAAGCTCTATTCGGACGGGACTAGTTTTACATACAGCGCTGCCGGTTAGTATTGGCTCCCCTTCATTATATTTACAAAATGTGCAATATATCCAGAAATAAATGGAAATATAAACAACTTTTACCAACATGATCTTTTAATTGAAGGTCCAAAGATATTTAGAATAGCAAAGTATTTTTTTCCAAATGCATTTTGTAATTTCAAGCAAAAACATGAAAAAGGGCATGTCCATGAATATTGGCACCCCTCCTTAAAGGGGTATGCCACTATTTTGGGGCTTAATACAGTTAAAATCATTGTCCAGGGTTTGTAAAGGTGGTAAAGTGTCTTATTTTTCATGTAAGCCGTTGTCTTGCTTTAAGACAAGTTAAAAGAGGGAGCATGTTGCTAAGCTAGTGAAAGTCAATGGATGCGTGTAGCATGATACAATGCTACACGGATCCATTGACTTTCACTAGCTTAGCGACATATTCCCTCTTTTAACTTGTCTTAAAGCAAGACAACGCTTAACATGAAAAATAAGACACTTTACCATCTTTATAAACCTCAGCCAACAATTTTAACTGTATTAAGCCCCAAAATAGTGGCATACCCCTTTAACGGGTTAGATTCACACCATTAGACAGCAATAGCAGCCTCCAAAGGTTTTGGTATTCGTCTACAAGCTTCTTGCACTTCTCTGGTGGCATTTTGATGTGTGCATTTGGATGTGTGATTTAGGTTTTTGTCTTACTGGAGAGAACATGATCTTCACCTCAAACCAAGTGTTCTTGCACATGGTTACACATTTTCCTGTAAATGATGACCCGTGATGCCTGTCATAATACCTGTGATATGGCCAAAGCATCCAATACCTAATGCATCAATGGGGGGACATAATATTATGGATCTGACACCATGCTTGATTTTTGGTAGGGTGCCCTTTTCCTTAAAGACTTTCTTGCAGAATACGCAAACATGCTGTTTGTGTGCATCACTGAAAAGCTGTACTATTGCTTCATATGACCTTAAAACATTTTTAAAAGGGCTGTGCTTTCCCTGTATTCTCTTATATAGGCTTCAGGTGTGCCGTTTTATGACTTTCATGAAGCAATGTGGTCTGCCTTTGCCTCCAACCAAAAAGCAATACTTTGTGTAGTGTTTAACTTGTGGTGCTTATTGAAAAAAACTACCCAAAACAGTTCAAAGTTGACCTTCAGGTCTGTAGATGTTAGCCGGTCCAAAGATTTAGACGGTTTGTCATTATTTTCACCGACTTCCACAGACTTCTATCATAATTTCTTCCCTTACCCCCACATCCTAGGATATTCTTTACAGCTCTACATTTGGCAGATTTCTGAATAACACAACACATCGCTGGAAATGGTATACCAGGGTCTTTTGAGATTAACTTTTATTATTTGGACGTCTTGTTAAAATATCTCAGTAAACTAACAGAAAGTGGGAGGGGTAACTCATAATGCACCGTTGTGACTGCACTTGTCGTCATGTGTGTGCCAACTCCACAATATATTATTGATTTTTGAGCACATTATTGCGCATCCATGGACGCATTTGGTCCCGTGGAACAATTCCAATAATTGCCTGTTGGTTTAACAACCTATCAAAATCCATTCTAATTCATCTGCATGCGTGTCCTTTCATTTGGAGAGTGCGTTTGACCATTGTCAGATTTTGACAGTGAACACAGCTTGGAACAACTCCCTAAAACAAAAGATTTACTGCAATGTTTGCAAGCCCGGAGAGATTGGATATATTGTGCGTTTCGTGCTCTTGTTGTCTGTTTCTTTTTGGACATGTTTGATCAAGTGGCAGAACGCATTGCTTATTTTTGCCGCACATGCGTACCTGCGTACCAGTTATGTGCACTCCTGATTATTAGACAGATATCTAAATTCTGGAGAGGGGCTAATAATTTCGTCCTCAACTGTAAATGGCTAGGAGGATAAATGATGAGATTGCATTGAAAGCCCACTGAGTTTCACAGTCATTTTGTATTTCCAGCAATGATGGATATACTACACACATTTAAGCCTGTCACGATATACGATAAGTCAATAAATCGGACGATAACTTTTTACAAGAACGATCACTTTTCTGGCCCCGATAAGTAACGATAAGTTATTTGCATGTTGTTTTGTTTTCCCTCTCTCCCTTTCTCTACCGTAGCGGTAAGACTAGCCTACTGATGGCGCGTTATATGCCAACGCAGCGCAATGACGCTTAAATGTTGGTGTAATTTTAAGTTTCAGTGCAGTTCTGGTTGGAAAAAAGTGCATTGATCTGGCTACTTGCGTCTTTGAAATAGAACGCTGGTGTTCCCCCGCGTCGCTTGTAAGCCTCGACAAAGAATCAGCGCTAGAGACTAGGAGAGCAATATTCTACTGCAGTCTCAGTCAGCGCATCTGCAACGTTCCTCAGAGAGGGGAAAGAACAGCTTCAACACGGAGGCAAATGTTCATCTTGAAACATGCGCAGCAACCCAATATCCACGACGAAGACGTGTTTGTGCAAACATGAAATAGTGGTGCCGTTATTTTAAACCTCGCCGAGTTTCCACTATTATTTCAATGCGCCTCCTACCCCAACGTTCGTTGTCTGTTCTTTTTGTGATTTTCGCTATATTTCTTGTTTATTTAGACCTAACAATATGAGTAGGCAGTCCGCAAGCAAATCATGAAGATAAGATTTGTGGATTTAAATCTGTCACACCAGGAGAATGTGAACGGTTGAGCGCGCTACAGGGGAAACAGAGACATGGCGACTCATAACTCATAAGAATCAATGTATGGGCGTTCATAAAGGACTTTAAAGTGCGCAGAATTGCAACTTGTTCCAGTCGAGGGTATCGGAGAGAGAGAGAGAGAGAGAGAGAGAGAGAGAGAGAGAGAGCTGGAACTTGTGCATCTGTTCATGCTCTTTTGCTTTTTGCTGATGTTGAAATGCCTTTAACAGGGCTGATTTGGGTTTTGACTGACAATTAGCTAGTAACAACGTGCATTTGTTTGAAATAAGCTGTCTAAGTAATAATTTGTGAATTAACAATACCCCACCAGTAGGTTATTTTACGTCACACCATGGATAGGCCTATAAGCCATTCAGTGTGCTTGAGAAAGATAAATAACAGAAGATGTTTAAGAAAGACTAGGCTATATAACTTACCTTCATAATAAATACAAAAAAGCCTATTTAGAGCCTATTGTGCTCCATGAGGATGTATTTAAAAACATATATATATATATCCCCCGCCGTGATGCTTTAAAAATGTGAAGGGATGTAGTCACATTTTTATTGCATTTTTACGTCATTATATTGTTTGACACATTTCTTCTTGGAGCAGGCGTCAATCTTAATTATTTAAACCCCTGAGTCTGCTGGCCCAAATGTTACATTCAATGTTTCAAGAAGGAGGCCGCACCTTGTATAGCAGTGTTTTTTATTGCACATTATATTGTTTGAAAATGGCGAGAGAGACAATATTATCGATTATCGCAATAATTTCTTGTTATCGTTATCGTCTGGCAAAAATTGTTATCGTGACAGGCCTACACACATACTGCATCAAGACATCCAATGTCAACGTTAATCTGATGACTCTGAAGACCTGCTGGGACTGTCAGTCTCACACTGGCCCAAAGGAAGCAGAGGAGTCAATCGAAGGAAAAAAAACTATTGTCTGAGTATTGATGGAGAGATGGTGTCGCCTGGCCTAACACACACACACTGACGCAAACTAATTCAAGTGCAGACACATGTTGACACACACACACACACACACACACACACACACACACACACACACACACACACACACTGCATGGACTAGTGAGCTTTGATAAGAGAAATGGGAATCTAAGCCGATTTCAACCAATCTGCATTAGAGGGCAGAGATGGCACACGCACGCACGTGCGCACACGCGCGCACACACACACACAAACACAGCTTAACCACTCCATTCTGTTCCGCTCGCTCTGTCTTCGTCTGCAGAGACGCTCGTCTGTCTGAAAGGTCAAAGCGATTTCGGCAAAAGCAGAAAAGGACTGCACGCACACACACACACGTCAGGCCAGGCAGCACAATCACAGAGCCAATTGTAGCAGTCTTCAATCGGAGCAGAGCCAGAGGTCCTGGAGCAGAGCCAGGGTGCAGTCACCAAGGCAGCCGCTTAGACAGCAGTCACTCATCAAAGTCTCATCAAGTGTCTGCGTGCATTTACACTTTCATTCAAAGCAAGGTACGGATAAAGACAAGGCCAATAGCATACAAGATCAATAAATGAAGATGTTCAAATACGATAACAATCCTTTTAGCAATTCCATTCTATATAGACGCATTTTAAGTAGAGTAAAGATACTTAATTGGCATTAAGGGACACTGTGAGATTTTTAGTTGTTTATTTCCAGAATTCATGCTGCCCATTCACTAATGTTACCTTTTTCATGAATACTTACCACCACCATCAAATTCTAAGTATTCAAATGGCTATTTTTGGAAATTCAAAATGGCGGACCATGGAGAAGATCCCCCTTTTCATGTATGAAAAGTGCAATTTTTCCAGTCATAATGAATATTTAGAATTTGATGGTGGTGGTAAGTATTTATGAAAAAGGTAACATTAGTGAATGGGCAGCATGAATTCTGGAAATAAACAACTAATCTCACACAGTGTCCCTTTAAGCCAATTTTCTGAGTTATATGGTATGTTTTAGAGTCCCCTTCACCGTTTTTTTTATGCTTGCTCCTGTCTCCGTAATTTGACTAATTTGGATTTTGTCTTTACTGGCTTTAGAATGGCCGTCTAGGGGCATGTCCAAATATGTTCCTATATCCACCCTAAACATTTGTTTTCAATACTGTGCATCTCACCAAGTGTTTAGGGGTGTTCACTGGTATTCCATAACAATTTTCGTAACGAAACATGGTTTCTGTCATGTTTTATGTAGCATTTTGTAAATACATATTTTTGTCTTTAATTCGCCTTTGGCTAAGCCCCGCCCTCTTTAGTTACAGTTGCTAGGTCGGACAGATAAACTTTCAATGCTGAGATATCAACGTGATTTATGCAGTGACTGCAAATCGCAGCAGTTATTCACTCATAATAAATAAAAAACGCATTCATAGTATTGTGAATATAAGTATTTATTTTCTGAACGGTCATGCGATGCATCACAGCTGTTATGGGCTCTTCTATGGGTATCGATAGGCATTGTAACCAGCACCATGGTAAGCTGATCTCGCATATCTTTTGAGCCCTGACTCAAACTTGCTAGACGAAAACGAAATCGCACAACTTAATGGCTGTAGTCATCTTCAAAGCTACCACAGCAATGTGTAGGCCTAACATTAACGTTTGGCGTTTATATCTTCAGTAGCTTAACAAAGTCACGTCCATCAGCTGCTAGTCAAAACACTCCTGCCGTGACCGATAGTTAACTTTGCTAGCGGTGTTTCTTCATTAATTAGGTCAGAAATCCAAAATCCTACTCTGAAACAGGTTCGTGGTTTGCTTACAACCTTACTGAAAAGGGACATGAATGAGATGGTGTCATGATCGGAGCACACAAAGTATGTTTTTGATCCGTGTGCTTTCTAGTCGAGTGTGAGGCTGCCGAGACCCTTCAAGGCAGACTATCCAGCTGCTAGTAGCCTAATATTAGTCCGGTTTTAGGTAAAGAGGAAAGTGATTACCACCTGTTACATCGCGGGGAAACTTACACATTTGTCACTAATACCCCAGGCACAATTTCCAATCATATTTTAATAATAATACGACCGTATCTCGCTAACTACTTGAAAACATGCGATTTCAGCATTGAGTTCAATGGAGCGCTGTCAAAACTGTCCGAGGTTTGTCCGAGGTCGTCCTTTTGCTGCGCTGTGATTGGTCAAAAAGCACTTTAGGGCGGGCCTTAGCCAAAAGTGAATTCACTAAATACCTATTAAAAACAACAGCCATTATTCACCTTCAAAACTTGTTAGGGAATGCCATTGAACACCCCTAACCACAAAGTCATGCATAATTAACAGGGCAACATGGCGGACGGGTGTTGAGTGAGGTCTCATGGCTCTAACGCTACCAATAATTTAACCATATGAAGTGATTGAACAAAGCAAAAATTACTTGGAAAACAGACAAGAACATCTTACGTTTTTGTTTGAACATAGAAATGCCCAAACAAGAACCCAAGAGAACGCGATCCGAATTAGACCTATCCAGCGCAAGCAAAATCGAAATGGCAGGCCTGACTCCGTCAGACCGAGAAATGCTGGATCGAATGCACGCACAACTTCAAAAGCTCGACAAATTGGATCTCCTGCATGAAATGATAAGCGATATAGCGGATCTAAAGAAATCTGTGGAGTTCACTAATTCATTCATCGAAGATCTAAAAAAAGAAAACTCGAGCTTGAAAAAGACGGTGAACTCCCTGCAGGCAGAAGTGAAACACCTGACCAAATCCAACAAAGAGATGAAGAAAGATATACTGGAAATTCAATGTCGAAGCATGCAGAACAATATTGTGATCATGGGTTTTGAAGAACAAGAAACGGAAGATAACTATGCAACTGAAAACTTGGTCAAAACCTTTATGAAGGAAAACTTAAAAATGACGGAGGCGCAGGTGACTGAGGCCGTAATCGACAAGACGCACCGACTAGGCCAAGAAAAAGACAAGGAAAAGCCCCGGCCTGTGGTGGTAAGATTCCTCCACGCCAAAAGCAAGGATGAAGTGCTGGGACGCGGTTGGAATTTAAAAGGCACAGATTTTTCAATGTTCCAACAATATCCACGGGAGATTGTTGACAGACGACGCGTCCTTATCCCTATCATGAAGGAGTACAAAAAAAAGAAACAGAAGGCGCGCGTAGTTAGGGATAAGCTGTACATCAACAACCAGCTTTTCAGAGATAAAAATATTACAACGTGGTTGTGAATGGACAGAAACGGCAAGAAAGAGCAAGTGTTGGCTGATATGAAATGAACCAGTGCTGCGACTTTTTATTTTTATTTTTGTTACTTTTGTGTTTGTTTATTCTAATGGAAAGACATCTGAAGAGTGGGCTACGACGCAAATGACGGAGTTTGACAGAGGACATGTCCTCCTCATTGTGATGAAGCCAAAACGGTAGGCTACTCGATATCTTGGATTAACTGTAGTGAACCTGCCCTTCAGGGATATAAGATCACGACGAGGTTGTGAGTATGAAGAGAAGCCAAAGAAAAAACGGTAGGACAAACTGATTTTTATTTCCATGGACAACGATTATAGCCTATGCACAAGGGATGGCTACTTTATAATTTTGTAAATGAACATTTGTAGAAAATCGCTTGAAGCCACAATAGATCCACAACCCGTGTAGCCTATTTAGTTTGTCTGAAGAATTTAATGTAGGCCTAGCCAACGTTGCAAGTTTTTTTTGCCCAAGTGTTCTGACGAGGACTTTGGACTAACGACCGATTATATTCTTTCATAAAAATGTCTGTTATTTGATGGCATATAGACCTATGTAATTCATGTATATTTTTATTGTTATTATTATTTTATTATTTTTTGCTTTGTTCATACTACTTGGAAGTTATCGAAATCAAAAGCAAGGTAGCGTTGTGCCTTGAGACAGTCTCTCATTTTGGGGACATGTTGATTTGTTTTTCTTTTTTTCTTTTGGGGTTATTTTTAAATGGGGAACGGGGGGCTCTAGGGGAGGAGGGGGAAGACATATTCTTTTGGGAATATTTGAGAACGAAACTATCTGACAACCTTAGCCTAACAGATGTGGTCTTACTCTATATGAAATGTTGGGCGCTTTCGTGGTGGGGCGGAGCTGCTTCTGTTGGGCGGCGCGCCGGGGTGCGCCGGGCTGGCGGGGTGTGTGTGCGCGCGGCCCGGCGGGGGCGGCGCGGCTTTATCACGACCGAGCCCATTATGAGGACCTGCATTATAGAATGAATGAGTAGCCTGACTTAAAGATGCTGAGTGGAGAATTGAAACTAGCAAGTTTCAATACGAATGGCTTAGCAGAAAAGAAAAAGCGACACCAGGTCTTTGCTTGGCTTAGAGAAAAGCATTACTCTTTAATTTGCTTACAGGAGACTCACTCAGTATCTACTGATGAGCAACTTTGGATGGATGAATGGGGTGGTCCAATTATATTTTGTCATGGTTCTAAAAACAAAAGGGGGGTGATGGTTTTATTTGGAAAAAAATCAACAATTAAAGTACAAAGCGTTGATAGTCACTCACAAGGAAGATGGTTAATCTTGAGAATATCTATAGATGACAAATTTATCACTTTAGTTAATGTATACGGGCCTAATGTAGATGATCCACTTTTCTTTGAAGAAATGCATGATAAATTGAATGGAGATACTTTTGAGAGTGACTTCTATGTCTTGGTTGGAGATTTTAATGTGGTGCAGCAAGGGGAAATTGATCGAAAAAAAGGCATTAGAAATGTAAGCCTGTGGCGTTAAGTTCTGCTAAGAAGACGAGACGGTAACTCACACTCATCACTGCCCTTAATTATCCAATCATAGCTCCCGGTTGGGGAATCCCGCCACGTCACTCGCTTATCCTCAGCTTTCAGCCAATAGAATGTCTACTCCTTGGTTTTAAAAGTTTTTGTCTGTTTCCGCTCTTTGCTACTCAGCGTAAGCAGACGCCGACGCCCCACCTCCATCCCCTTCAACCTCCATTTCCTGTACCCAGTCTCCTTCAACCTCTGTCTCCTTGGACCCCATCTCCTTCAACCTCCATCTCCTTGGACCCCGTCTCCTTCAACCCAGTCTCCCCGGACCGCATCTCCTGCAACCTTCGTCTCCTTGGATCCCATCTCCTTCAACCTACGTCTCCCGACGTCCTGTTTCCCTGGTCCGCTTCAGCCTCCTTCAGCCTTATCCCTATGAGCCATCGTCACCAGTTGGTCCCTGTCCTGTAATGGGGGTAGGCTTCGCCCCTGCCTCATCATCGGCAGGATATGAGCCCCCCGTTTTACAAATTATATTTCTGCAGGTCGGGGACCTGCGCCAAAGAGAAATGTTGCCTCCCTGTGTATTAATAAATACATTTCATTTCATTTTGTCTATTGAGTCTTCTATGGTAGAAATGTAAGCTGTGGCGTGAAGTCCTGGTAGGAAGACGAGACAGTACCTCACTTTCATCTTATTTGTCAATCGAGTCTTCTATGGTAGAACTGAATATCATCCACACAGCCAAAAGGAGATCAAAGCAATAATGAATGGGAAAGACATAGTAGACATTTGGAGATTGAAAAATCCCAAATCACGAAATTATACATGGCGAAGACAAAACCAAGCAAGCCGTATTGATTATTTTCTTATTTCTTTTTCCTTAGTATCAAAAGTTTAAAAAGTTATGATAGAAGATAAAATGAGATCAGACCATCTGTTAATTTCTTTACATTTAGACATGACCGATCATCCAAGAGGGAGATCCTATTGGAAGTTCAATCAAAAACTCTTGGATGATTCTGTCTTCAGAGATAAAACTAGAATATTTATAAAGAACTTTTTCTCAGATAATGTAGGATCAGCAGATCCACAAATTGTATGGGATGCATTTAAATGTTCTCTTAGAGGGCACACAATAAAAATGGCCTCATACAGACAGAAACAAAATAGATTAAGAGAGCAGAACATTAAAAGAGAAATACAGACTTTAACAGCACTTGTAGTCAAAGTTGACACTCCACAAAATGACTTGGATAGACTGGAACAGAAACAGCAGGAATATGAAGAATTGATAAATGACAATACAAATAATATATATTATAAAAATAAAGCAGAATGGATGGAAAAAGGAGAAAGGTGTAATAAATTGTTTTTGAACCTCCAGAGAAATAATAATTCCAAGAAGAATATTTATCAATTAATAGATAATAAAAATACTATAATAACTACAAAAGAAGAAATCATGGACGAAATTGAGAAATATTTTGCAGCAATATTTTCATCAGATCTATTAACTGATCATGATGCGTATGCTTTTTTTCAAAAAAAAAATCAAATTGATAATGAATCAAAAAAGTCATGTGAAGGTCTGAGGATGAACTCAAAGATGCAATTTTTTCATTTAAAAAAGGAAAAACACCAGGCCTGGATGGGCTCCCCATAGAGGTGTATCAGGTGTTTTATGAATCGATAAAAAACCCTTTACTTGAATGCTTTAATTTTTCTTACCAAAAAGGTGCACTCTCAGGCACACAAAAGCAAAGTGTAATTTCTTTGTTGCTGAAGCAGGATCCGAGTGGAAAATATAAAGACCCCACTCATTTGAAAAACTGGAGACCACTCACCTTACAAGGGTATGACTCTAAAATATTGGCAAAATGTATCGCCACACGAATAAAAAAAGTACTACCACAAATAATACACAATGATCAAACAGGTTTCATACAAGGGCGGAATATATCAAATAGTATTAGACTAGGGTTGTGCCGATAGACGATGTCATCGTCCATTGGCGATGGACAGCTGGCATCACGATGGACAGCCAACATCGTGATGCCAAGGAATTTGTATTTTTGAAGCCGCTGCTATTGTCATCATTACGGTGCTTGGCATTGCAATAAACTGAAACATTACCGTAAAATCCTTAGTAGCAGCGGACTGCGCAGGTAGCAGGACTGAACGGACCGAGGTTGTCAACACAAGCCTCAAGCAGAGTGAATTTTATAGCTACGAAAAAAACTTGTGAACTAAGCCCTACTATTGTTTGCTGCATATGAGTTCAAGTAAGTGTCTGATTGCCTACATTTATTTATGTGACCCAAGTTTCTATAACGGAGAGTCATGAGGCATTGGTTAAAGGCCAACTTCCGATAAAACTCAGTTTTACTCACTCCTTTCGAAGATCGGACGGTCACCCCAAGTTAAACTCACTTGCAAGGCTCTCATAGCGGTGCGTCAACTCTCCTGGCTGTGTTTCCCGGTGTTTCCCAATTTACATCAATAATGCAGAGAAACGAGCGAATCACGAAAGCCTTTCTGTGTTTCGTCACGTCGAAAGAAGGCGTTGCCCACAAAGGTTTATATCGACCCATTTATCTAAAAACATGTCGAGTAATTTTTTTCTGCTTGTTTTCAAAACAAGCAACGTCTGGTGGCCCGAAACATAGCTTAGCTTAGCTATCAGCTGGTTGCTACTCTCAGGTACACACACAGCACAAAGCCTCATACATAAAGCCTGCTCACTCCGGTTGCTCCGTGCCTACAGCTCGCCTAGGGGTCGCTGTCGAAAGAGCACAGCCCTGAATGGAGCCTGCACGCCTCCGTTGGCGCCCCTATAGTGCAGTACCACCCGGGGAAGTGGCGACTCTGTTTCCCATTACATTCCCTCCAGGAGCTGGAGGACTGAGCCAATCAGAGACGCGTTTCTTTGAGAGCAGGAGGAGTGAGCCAATCAGAGACGCATTTCCACGAGAAACACGGAACACTCTCTCGTTTCTCCACAAGCCACCTTGCCAGCTTGCAAAAACGTCTTGAAACAAAGCAACCAGAACGTTTTTTAAAACAGGACCAACGCGTAACACATTCAATAACAATTGGGAACACGGCAATATTATTTAAATTACGTTGAGAGGCGATCTTTAAAGTGAAAGCCTAAAGTGAAAGCAACAAATCGTTCAGCAATTGCGACAGTTTACCATTTCATGTTTAACGGAAATGTTTAATCTCTCCGCGATGGAGATGTCTTGTGAAGTAGCCACACAAGATTGTAGGCTACACTTCTGATTAGCCCACTGCCAAGAGGGAGCGCAAGCGATTCCATGTCTGCCCGCGTCTTTGTGGCTTCACCGCAATTGTTTCCATTGATGAATTAAAAAGTATCGCCGTGTGCTTAAGAAACATTCGCGTCGGGTAATTTGCTAACTCGGGCTAAAATCCATTGCAAAACCTCGAGAAGGCACGCGTGGGTTCTCATCTCTTCCATTTGACAACATCTGGGCTTCCCAGGATGGCTAAAGTTATATGCCGGTAACGCTGTGACACAGCTGGTCTTGAAATAGAACTACGCCGTCAAATAACACACTCTAGTAGCAGCCTGCAGTAGGCTGCATCGCGAAATTTACTGAAAATAAGTTTCCACGCGGTGGAGTTTGGAAGAGCGGGCTTGAAGCAGCTGATGGTGACACGAGAGACAGGAAGGGCGATGGGGAGGGGTCGGTCGGGGAGAGTCGCTCTCACAGACAGCAGAGGAGCGACCATCTCTGTTGCAGACAGTAGCGCAGCTGGAGGAGGTTTAAACTTTTTTTTTTTGTAAGAATTTAAAAACTGTTAATATATTTGACTTAGGCCTACTCTTAAAGCAAATATATTAAAATAATAGCTTAGCGAAAGCCAAAAAAACCCGAAACATATGATAATAATAAAAAAAAATGTCATAAAAATAATAATATCCATCCACACCCCCCCCCCCACCCCCCAACGACGACGATGTCATCGTCCATCGCATCGTCTCACTGTAAACATCGTCAGCTGCCAATTAGGGGGACATATTAGAAACAATTGAACATTATGACCAAACAAATAAAGCTGGACTAATTTTCATTGCTGATTTTGAGAAAGCATTTGATACAATTAGCTGGAGTTTTATTACTAGATGTTTACAGTATTCAAATTTTGGAGAATCTCTTATAGAGTGGGTCAAAATAATGTATGAAGGCTCTGTTTGTAAGGAACTAAATAATGGACATTTCACTAAACCAATACCGATAAGAAGGGGAGTTAAACAAGGCTGCCCTTTATCCCCCTACCTTTTCATCATTGCAATCGAGATCTTGGCAATGAAAATAAGATCTAATAAACAGATAAAAGGTTTGGATTTAAACGGCATTAATAATAAAGTGTGCATGTATGCAGATGATTCCAGTTTTATGATGGAACCAGATAATGCATCACTTCATAATCTCATTATTGATTTGAATAACTTTTCCAAGATATCAGGGCTCAAGCCAAATTATGAGAAATGTCGTATACTGAGACTGGGCTATCTGAAGAATAGTGATTTCCATCTCCCTTATGATCTTCCAGTGGAATGGGTGGATGGGGCCGTTAATATTCTCGGTATCCACATACCACATAATATTTCAGATATATCTATGATTAACTACAAAATTAAACTGAGTAGGATTTGTGCTATTTTACAGCCATGGCAAAGCAAAAATCTGACTATTTATGGTAAAGCAACTCTGATCAATTCTTTAGTCGTGTCTCAATTTACTTATTTGATGTCAGCACTTCCCTCACCACCTGATGTTTTCTTTAAAGAATATGAACAACAAATATTTAAGTTTATTTGGAATGGTAAAAAGGACAAAGTTAGACGAGCGTATCTTTACAATGACTATGAAGCAGGGGGGATACAACTTTTGAACCTGAAGTCAATGAACAAAACAATAAAAGCGTCTCTCATACAAAGATGTATTTCAACCCAGACTGGTTTTCAAGTAAGCTACTGGAAAGGATTCACCCAATGTTTGAGAAAAAACTCTATCCATTTTTGCAGATAAGCCCAGCACATTTTAAAATTGAACGCATTATTAATAAAGGCTCCACCTTTTTAATGGAAGCAATACAAAGCTGGCTACATTTTCAGTTCTACCCACCAGAAACAAAAGAAGAAATATTACAACAAATGCTGTGGTTCAATTCAAGTATAGTGAGTGGAGGGCAGGTAATGTTTTTAAAACATATGTTTAAGAAAGGAATTCTCTTTGTGAAAGACATAGTAAATGATAAATGTGAAATCCTCTCATACAGACAACTAAAACATAAGTACGGGCAGGTATGTACCATACAAGAATACAATCAACTAACGGCATCCGTGCCTTTAAACTGGAAACAAAAAATAAAATCTAGCTGTAGTGATCATTTAGTATGTCGACCAAATATAAAACAAAACAGATGGTTAAACAGAACCAAAATTAACAAGGAAATATACAAGTTTTACCTACAAACTGACAAATTGGTGGAGTATCCATGGAAAATATTTGACAGTTGGGAAAAAATGATAGATCGTCCACTTCCATGGAAACAAATACTTAATAATCTATACAAAACATCATTAGATATAAAAATACGATTTTTTCAATATAAATTGATTTTCAAATATTTAAACACTAAAAAAATGCTGCATATCTGGGGTATTGAAAAAAATCCATTCTGTCGATTTTGTTCAGAAGAAGAGGAGACAACACAACATTTACTTTGGTACTGCCCTTCAACTGCTATATTCTGGCTTGAAGTTGAAAACTGGTTGCTAAAGTATAATATAAGCTTGCATTTAGATCTCCCTACTATACTCCTAGGTGACTTGGCAAGCGAAAACCAGGGATTGCAAAATATTATTCTTTTGTTGGGCAAAGTTTTCATACATAGAACAATGGATATAAAGACATTGACTATAAGAGCTTTTAAAAATTATATCAAACACTACTGTAAAATAGAATGTGTAATGGCTAATGAGACAGGAATGGTGAGCTATGCAAATAGATGGTTAGAATTAAAGGATGGCGAAGGTTGGCCTTAGGGTCTGTTTTGTTATTTAATGTAATACTTCTCATTGCATCAGGATAAAATGTAAACTGTAACTTCATCCCCGGGGGAGGGTGGGTGGGTATATGAGGGTGGTGGGTGGGCACTAAATATACGGTCTGACATTTTTGGGGGACCTCAGATTTGAATATTTTGTTTCCTTCTTATTTTTTTCTTTTTACTATTGTCCTTCTTTGTTGTTAAACCTATGTTTTGTTTATTGTATTGTTTTATTAAAAAAGAAAGGTAAATGAAAATATATTTAAAAGAAAGAAAAAAAAAAGAATGAAAGACAAAAAATTAGGTCCCCCATAAGGGGGGGTGGTGGTTTGGGTTTAGGAAAAAAAAAAAAAAAAGTCCTGCATAATTTGATTATGTGTGCTGTATTTTATTTGCCAAAACACTATGTTCATGTAATGTGATGAACGTATCTCGGGCCATTCGTGAAGTCTTTACGAGAAAAACAGAAAAAAACCCAACTTTAAGTCTCGTGGTGCCGTTACGAATAGCCTTGTTTCTCGTGGTTGGGTGACGAAAGGGGGAATTGACAATTGGGGTAGTTTGGTTCTGGGGGGAAGAATAATGTGGACGGACGTCAACAGTCAAGTGTGAGTGAAGGCTAACTGGAAACAGCGGTAATCAAACATTTCAAACAAGTGATTTGGGGTTAAGGTTAGGGACAATGTTGGAGGAAGGGAGAGATGGCATGAAGCTGACACAACGACAGCGCTCCCCTCCCGGCACGCTGCTCGGGTGGTCTCTCTCACTCGCTCTCTTTCCCTCTCTCCCACCCACTTTTGACGACAGCGTGCGTTGCCCAACCAAGAAAACCGAGGCTATATCGTAGCGGCATCACGAAACATACAGTTGATTTTCCACGAGACTGGGCTCGATAGAAGGTGGTGTCTAAAAGTTGCCCCATTTATATCAGGATAATAATAATTATTTTTATTTTTATTATTACAGAAATGATGATAGTTAATCTCCGAAAGCAAAGAGGACAGCAGATAGTGGTGGGTATGGATGGCTGGAATTTCTATTGTATTTACCAAGCTTTTGTTTGTAAAATACCCAAACTGTGTTTTTAGTGTCACAAAACAAAATAATAAACACATTACTATAATATTGGATCATGTAATAATAAATAATCTTAATTTTCTCTTGGCTACTGCTGGGGTTATGTTTTAGCAGATTTGTAAAATACCCAAACTATGTTCTTAGTGTCATAAAACAAAATAATAAACGACCACATTATTATAATATTGAATCATGTAATAAGAAAGAATCTTTAACTTCTCTTCGCTACTATGGGGTTATGTTTTTGCAGGTTTGACGGGCAGTGAATGCTCGAGTTGCACAAATGTTTTCAGACACTACTATGTAGGGAAACATGCAACTGGTAGTGTGTACACTAAGAAGTACATTAATCACTGAGCAATCCTGTGAAGCCGTTATAAGGAAAATGATGGTTCTTTATATTGTGATACTCAGCTGTCTTTGTTTTTGTAGCCATGTCATTGTTTTTGTAGCCATGTCAGGAGAGGCAGAGACCCCCAGAGCAGAAGCGAGAGGGACAGTAGCCGAGACACCCAGGGCCAGACCAGCCGAGACGCCCAGGGCCATTGCAGCAGAGACACCCAGGGCCATTGCAGCCAAGACACCCAAGGCCAGACCAGCAGAGATACCCAGGGCCATTGCAGCCGAGACACCCAGGGCCATTGCATTAGAGACACCCAGGGCCAGACCAGCCGAGACACCCAGGGCCAGACCAGCCGAGACACCCAGGGCCATTGCAGAAGAGACACCCAGGGCCAGACCAGCCGAGACACCCAGGGTCAGATCAGCCAAGACACGCAGGGACATTGCTGCCGAGACACCCAGGGCCATTGCATCAGAGACACCCAGGGCCATTGCATCAGAGACACCCAGGGCCATTGCATCAGAGACACTCAGGGCCAGACCAGCCGAGGTACCCAGGGCTATTGCAGCAGAGACATCAGCAGTTGGGATACAGCAGAGATCAGAGCAAGGGAAGAGTCAGAAAAGGGTCTGCACTCCATCATCATGGAAGTCAGTATGCAGAAAGAGGCTTTATCAAGAGGGTAAACAACACGTGAACACGTCTAAAGAGACAGTGCTAGCCAAACAAATAAAAACATTTAAGGACTGCACTGTGTCCTGTAAATTTAATTGTGCCAGGAAAGTCACTAGTGGCGAGAGGGAGAGGTGTTTTGAAGGGTACCATAGGAGTGCCATGTCAAAGAGAGACAACGTGATAGTGGCGACGACTCATGCCGTACACACTCATTCACACTCAATATTTTCTTGATCTAGGAGAGGGATAGAACTTGAGAGTATGCAAGCCATGTTTTCTAGGTACTCTTCCAATTAGTCAGAAAACAGTGTATAATGTACACCAAAAGAGAAGCCAGACTGGCATGCCAAAATCAGATGCCCGGGGAAAGCATCCCAAAAAACAAATAGATGAGAACAAAATGGATGGATAGAGAGTGATATCTGAAGTTCATCTATACATGAAGTAAATCATACATAACAAAACACACATACAGATAATAAAATAAATAAATAATAATAAAAGTGTCTCATAGTTTAACACTTATCTTAAATGAACAATGAGAGGGGGGGATATAAAGGGTGAAATTAAATAAATAAACTCTTTTTAAAATTACATTTAAAAAAAAATTAAATGTTGTAATTTTTCCATGTCCATGATCTTTGAAAAAAAAATGTACAAACTCGCTTGACTGTGATGCATACTACTTGTATACTACTATATATTATATTTTATATTTCAAGCTGTGTGCTTGTATTCTAAATATATAAATTGATTAAAATCAATGGTTATATACATTTATTCTTGAAATGTAGGGGTTTATTTGTAAAAATGGAGATAGAACCTTATAATGATGAACATAATCAGAGCTCTCAGAATTATAAGGTTCTATCTCCATTTGGGACATGTACATTTTTTTTTTTTTAATCCCATTTCCAAATGTGCCAGGATTTTGATATGCTGTCCTTAAAGTGCCTGTAGGGTGATGGTCTTGTTGAGTTATAATAGTAGATTATACTACATAACACTTTTGCCAGCTGGGATGTAAAAACTTTGATGGTCAATATCTCAGAACTATCCTAAACGGAGATAGAACCTCATAATTCTAAACTCACGAATTGTTAACGTTGCACACGTAAGCCTAAGAACCATTGTTATCGGGAGACGCACCCCAGGCCACATAGGCTTCCCAGGTTGTCCTCTGCACTTAGGAAACAAAAAGTCCTGTGCATACATTTCTGAAAATCTATGAAGACTTGGAAATGCTTTTTTTTCGTCCGGCTGTCCAATCCAAGCTAACATTGCTGGTGAGTAGTGGTGTCAACAATAATCGTTTCTGCAATGCAATGCGGGGTATAGGCGATCCAATTCAATGCGGCAAGTTCCAGAATCAATGTTGCATTTTTTTTTTAAGTTTCAATTACTTTATTTCGGGAGCAAATTAATGTTAAATAAAATAAAAGAACTTCAAAGCATTGAAAACTGCAAGACTGATACAAAAAACAGCCAATTAATTGTTGCTCAGTATCTGACTACTTGTATTGCCTCATCATGACATATGTAACATTTGCTTTGCTTTCAGTAGAAATGTAATGCATTGCAATGCATTGTAGAATTGAATCGGATCGAATATAATCGAATCAAATTGTGAGGGCAGTGCCAATGCACACCACTACTGGTGAGATTGTAAAAATCAGTGTGTGGTTTTCCAGTGGGGCCTTGATTACTGCTCCCTTCATCCCTGTGTTGTCAAACCGCTGAGAGTCCCGCACATGGAGTCTGTTTCTTTCCTTGCCATTAGACTTCAGCCCAGTGTGTATGTGTGTGTGTGTTGTCCCTAGCTGGAATAAGTCATTTGCAATTAGCCAAAAGCTCTGTCCCAAGTTAGCGAGAGTTAGAGCGAACTTCCCTGGTGTGTGTGTGTGTGTGTGTGTGTGTGTGTGTGTGTGTGTGTGTGTGTGTGAGGGAGAGAGACTCAGAGCTAACCGCTCTGGAGGAAAGAGCTGTATGTGGTTCCCCTAACGGCAGTTCAGGCCATTCACTGTGTGTGTGCGTGTGCTCGCATGTGTAGGGGGCCAAGGTTTCAGAGGCATCAATAGGAAGGAAAATAAAACATTAAAATGGCTTAAGGGGAAACATTAAAGTTGTTTCAAATATTAGAATGAGATTATAGCATTGCATGCTGTTTTGTTTAGGCTACTGAAAAAAAATAGAGATAAAAAGTGATAGTGTAGAAATTAAAAAGAATGAAGAGAGGGAAACTGAGGCACTTCATAAAAGGATAGAATAATCAGAAAGAGGAATGTAAAGGAAAAAGATGACAGGCACCATAATCATGAACCGAGTGCCCAAAGAATGTAAGTTGCCAGGAGACGGCATGATGAAAAAACAGGGACGAGGAGCAACGATGTCATTGGTCAGGAAGAATCTCGAGCTGGCCGTCACAAAATGGTATGACAACAAAGGCGTAATCATGGCGTCCACAATCCATAGCAGAGTGCCAGATGGTGCAAAAAAAACCCCCAAATCTTCAGGTGAAAAGACCAGCAGTGATCAAGCAGTACAACGACAACATGGGCGGTGTAGACCTTTGTGACCGCATGCTGAGCTATTACCGCATGTCCAATTGGACAACGCGCGTGATCACTCACTTCTTTGATGTTGCCAACACACATCTCCTGGATCCAGTACAAGTCTGACAGCAAAGCACTCGAACGACCAGTGAAGAACACAGAGCAGTTGTGGGATTTTAAATTGCACCTGGCTGAGGAGCTGTTGGATAGTCGGGATCTTGATGGGGACAGTGAAGATGGTGAGAGACTACGAACCACCTTCCAAAATGAGAATCCATCAACCAGAGCCATCTGTGCGAAAACTAGGAGCTGTGTATATGCCAGAAATGATGGATATAAAGCATGCAGAGGTGCAGAAACAAGGGATGCAAAGAGAAGGCGTACATGAGGTGTACAAAATGCAAACTGTTTCTTTGCATCATAAAGAGGAATTGTATCTTGAAAAGAAAGGGAAATGTAACAGCAAGAAAACAAAAGGAGTTTCAAGTTGGTGTAAAGTAGCATGTTTTCAGAATGAATTTCAAGTTACACTTGTTCTTTGTGCAACAAAATTTTTCATTTTCATGTTCGAGCTTAGGCCTAGCTGATATCATTTTTTACACGAAAATAGTCCTGTTGTCCTACAGAATGGACATGCTGTAAAATTTGAAATTTGCTCAACTACAAAAACAAGCTAGTTATTTCTCACTGTCTCGCTCAATTGTTGACAGCAGCTTTAGGGCAGTCCACTTACCGGGGAGGCTGAACTCTGCTATACTGTACTTTACTTTACTGTACTGTACTCTACAGCACCGTACTGTACTCTACTGTACTGTAATGTGATATACCATACTGTACTCTACTCCACTGTACCGTACTGTATTCTACTGTACTGTGCTATTGTACTATACTGCACCACACTGCATGCGACTGCACTGCACTGCACTGTACTCTACTGTACTTTACTATACTGTTTTAAACCGCGTATGAGGACGTTCAGGCATTATATTTTGAAGGAAGGCCTTCAATTATTGTGTGTGTGTGTGCTTGTTTATGTGAAGGAGGCCTTGTCTGAGAGGCAGCTGTTTCCTTGATGAGATATTATGGAAGCTGGAAAAAGTCAAATAATTTCATCCTAAAAGAACATTTGGTGTGTGTGTGTGTGTGAGAGAGAGAGAGAGAGAGAGAGAGAGAGAGAGAGAGAGAGATAATGCCATGTAAGATGTGTGAGGACTGTGTCAGCTGTGCCAGTTAGTGCAATGGCTGGGGGCACATACAGTATGGGTATGTATCTCTGTTGCTCTGTACATATTTCTGTTTATGTTTTTTCACTGCTCTCTCTCTCTCTCTCTGTGAACTTCTCATCTGTTTCCCTGCGGGTTTTTTTTCTTTTATTTCTCTCATTTTATTGAGTACAGCCAGGCCATCCCTACACACTACAGCTCCCAACCTCTGATCCCTCCATCCCTAGCTTTCCTTCCTTTCCACTATCCCTCCAGCCCTCCAGCGTCACTCCATTCCTCCTTCCTAATATCTCACTCAATCACTCCTCCATCTCTACTACATCCCGAATCTAGGACATTCATATTGTGTTAACGGATGCATTTGACCAGTGGTCTGGTCAGCCTGGTTAAATATTCATGTGCCGAGATGAAGAAAGGAGTAGAGAGAAGGATCAGGTCCCTATGAACCTGTGCTGGTATTGATGGACAAGCATATATACACAAAGATCCAATGCATCAATACACAGGTCTTGTACAAGGCTGCAAACATGCACTTCCGAAAAGGCAGAACAAAACATATTAGGACTACACCTTCTCCCTGTGTGTGTGTATGTACTCCACTTTTTATTTTTTACTGTCTGGCCTTCTGCTATGTTGGCAGTTCAAAGCAAACACAAAAGACTTTGACTGCTGCTGTGCAGTAAAAACTGCACATAACCAGCTCTAGCATACCTGCAAACTCAGGAGGGTTGAAAAAGGTGACAAACTAATCGCGGCATCGCGGCGAACACCCCCCCCCCCACCCCAAAAAAAGAGCATTATTTACTACACAATTAGAAATCAGACTTCTGAATTTATTTTATTCCTCACCAGCCAATATATGTCTTACAAGCCAAACATACACTCACCCAGAGGCAATTCATGGTTAAGCTGGGACCCCAAGCAACTACTGTTGAAGTCTTAGCTGTTATTCACCATCTAGTTTGGGGGCCCCAAGCGGCGGCCTATCTGGCCTAGTGAGAAGAAGCGCCTCTTCACTCACCACCTGTCAAAATTGAAGTTGTCCTATTTACCAGCCAAAAGGAGGGAGCACATGGTCACTTGGGGTTGTCTTAACTTTGAGCCCCACTGCAATTGACTATGAAATTAAAGCATTTGTTGTTTTTGGCTGAAGAGGGTAAATAATAGGCAAACATAACCTATAATATAACTACCTATATAAAATAGTACCAACGCATTTTAGTGAATTTATGAATGAATGATAGGCTAGTCGAATGCATTTCCCCAATAAAATGGTGCTGTTGTCATGAGCACTCTCTCCCCGGGGTAACAACCTTAATTGCAGTCAATTCTCTGCCACTCTGCTCACTCTCTCCCTACTCTGCCTAACGAGCTCCACCTGGCTCCGCCCTCCTCTGCTCTTGCTACCTGGCCAGCTGCGCTGCATTTCCCACTCGCCTTCCTCACCTTGCCCCACTCTGCTCTAATTACTCTGCCAGCTGCACTGCATTTCTCCACTAACCTCTCCCAGTATATATAGCCCTGTTTTTCAGCCAAGCTCTGTCAGATCGTCTTCAAACCCGGACCAGTAACCTGCCTGTCTGCGCTCTGACTCCTGTCTGTGATTCTGATCCTTTCTTGACTGCCTCCTTGTTCTACTGCCCCGACTATCCCGACCTGCCTTCTGGATCTCGACTACTCTCCGATCTTCAGCCCCTCCGGTAACTCGATTCTGCCTTCTGTCTCTCACCACGATTATTGCCCAGCCCTGATCTGTACTTCTGCCTGCCATTCATATTGCTTTTGTGTGTGTGTTCCCCCAGGTCTCCGACCACCAGACGAGCGAGCCTAGACGCTTCACCACCCTCAGCCCGATATGCCGCTCGATCACTGGGGAACACTCACACTAAGCACTTTGGACTGGACACCCCCGGACATTTGGTGACCCCCGGAGCCCAGGTAACCCACAGGACCCTGAAAAACCCCAGAGCCCCAAGCACCCCTGGAACCCCTGACACTCCTAGCACCCCTGGAACCGGAACCTCCCAAGACCTCACGATCATCTCACTCCTCTTCCCCCCTGAACCCTTCAATAAAGAACTCTGAATTTGAACTTGCGCTCTTGGGTCCTCTTCTGTCCGTGACAGCTGTACTATTTTAAGAAGTATTAGATTGTAGAAAAAGATAACAAATGCCATCTAGGTTATTAGGCTATTTAGATTAATAATACTAGGCCTAGGCTATGTCCTTGGCTAACATTAAAATCATGATTGCACACCTTGCAAAATGATTCGTATAATAGCTATTGAGGGGCGGGAGCATGACAAATAGCTATTGCTATTGCTTTGCATTCCTCTGATGTTTTATGAAGGTTTCATCGAGTGTGTACGAGGGCTCTCGCAATTCCCGGTTAAATGATCTGACATAGGGAACCGAATTTAGTTCTCTTCTAATCTGCCAATTTATAGCGCAGTCTGGCCCTGCCTACCGTCATTCCAACACATTTTCTCATTCTATAGGCCTACCGTTTTGGTCAAAATTATCAAAACAAGCATCAAGATATTGCCGTCAATTCAAATAAAGCGAAGCATTGGACCGCAGAACTGCTGCCGTTGGGCTATTTATTTTGCAAGCTTAGCTAATGAGACAAATCACAATTCCCAAACCCTGCTCAAATCCCATTTACCTTGGTCTTTTGAAACGGTGATTTGGACAGCGGTCATTTTTTAAAAGTAAAGCGACAGTACCAAGGTAGAAGATAATGACGGGGGATACGTGTGTTTCGCGACCACCATTTCATCAGCTGTTCGCTCCGACTGGGAGCGGTGCCTCGGAAATTTTTGCCGCCAGTTGAGCCGTCTGAATTAGCGCTCTGATTGGTCAATGTTTCCCCCGACACACTTTACCGGCCAATGGGAACGACAGCCAGTAAAAGATCAATAGAATGTCGCTCAACCATATAATGTCTGTAGAACTACGACTAGTCGATTCTATGAGTAGGCCTACCGCATCCAGTCTATCTGTCTGTAGTCTTTCTCTGTTTGCCCACCCCCATCCCCCCCCCCAAAAAAAACTCTTCGGATCTACACGATTCACGTAAGTGACCTATTTTGAGATCAAAACGGCGAATTTCGCCGAAAGGTGACACGTTTGCATGTATGAGCTCTAGTCTTTGAGGATTAACTGAAGTATTTTAAAAAGTATACACATTAAAATATCATCCAATGATGTGTGTGTGCATGAGTGTGTGTTGTGTATAACGTGATTGAGTGTACGTAACATTCTATTCAATACATAATTCTCTCCTTCACGTCAAAAGATAACTCTATTCTTCAATCAGAGAAAAGGAGAAGAATATTTGCCAATCAGATACATTATGAGAAGAGGAGAGGGGTGTTCTACAAACATAACAGGTTGGTAGATGGATATCCTCCTATTAAAACACACACACACACACTTTCCCAGTTGTGCTGCACCCACACAACTCCTGGGAAAAAAGATCACAAAAGAAAATTGCCTGTTTATTTTTCACTAGCAGACAGCCGGTACGATTTTGCTTATTTGAAGAGTCAACAGCATTCACAGGGTTTCTATTTTCATATTTGACCAAAAATAACACGAGGTCTTTTATTAAGAAACAAATGTGAAAAAACAACAAATAAAATAAAATAAACCAAATATTGTGTTCTGTAGCCTATGTGATATGCATGTAAAGTATGTTCATTTGTCATTGGCTATTCATTACATTACCTAGTCTGTAATAAATGGTCTGTTACTGAGTAATAACAACAGGTTTGACTTCTAGCAGTGTTTCACCTGCTTGCTGCCCTTGCGTAAACTAGGCCAGGCTAATGAGACACAGCTTCCACTGAAATGCTGCGGCTTAGATGTCACAGATGTAAGTCAATATTTAAATAACATTTTAAAATAAATTGTTTGTTCCTCCATAGTGTTCATGGATTAAGCTTCCCATTTTGGGATTTAATTATGTGTGTGTGTGTGTGTGCGTTTCCCCCTCATATTCCTCTTTAATTACTGAGCTGGTTTGGACAGTTGCTAACAAACATTACATTTATTTGGAGGGTGAAGACAGGTGAAGCGGTAGGGAGATATAAACACACTCTTGCAAACACGTACACAGGCACACACAGAAAGACACAAAGTCCAACATGGCAAGTACGAAAATCTGTGGGAGGGTGCTTGTGTAGTGTGTGCTTAGAAATGTCATGCTTAAAACGAGACATTGTAGTGTGTTCACACTTAGAAGCGGGATGTGGGGTGTATATTTAGTACAGGGCCGGTATGTGTATGTGGGTGGGTGCACACATGCGTGCGTGTGCTCAGCATCAGGACGTGCTCTCTATTAACCTGTCGCAAATAAAAGGAGCCAAAGGGAAATCTCAAGGACATGCAGACACACCTCAGGCTACACACACACGAGACTGGGGAGCATATTTCATTATGGGCACATTACTGTGATTAACTGTGTGTGTGTATGTACTATTACCCTGTATTGGTAGTCGATGTAGCAAATGTGTGCAATTATGGCTTCCACACATGGTCAAGTTAATAAATGCAAAACCAGCTGTGTGTGGAGCGGAGGGGGGATGATGTTAATAGATTCAAGCTCAAAATAGATGAAAATTAGATAGATTGAAAATTTGCCTCAGTAAGTGCCACATAAAAACACTGTTTAGTGTTGACTACAACAACAACCTGTCCTTGCCCCTGCCAATCACAACTAGATAAACACCTGCAGGATCAGGACCAGCCAATCAAAATAACATACAAGCCTCTTTTTTTGGGTCCTTCAGACTTTATTAGTGACAGGACAGTTTGAGAGAGAGACGGGGAAGGGTTGGTAAAGGACCCAAGCATCATATATAACTTGCACATGTGATGCAGTAGCAAAATGCGTACTTCAGGGTGTACATTAGTTCAATGGCTCATATGGATGTGGGTACTGTTTAAATGAAGGAATGGTTGTGGCCAAAGGGAGGGATTATACCAGGGTTTATCCTGATGTTGAGGCAGAAAAGAGAAGCCATAAGCACATCATTGAATGTGGGGCAAAGGCGGTTATTGAAGGTGTGAACCATTTTCTTGGGGTTAAGTCTGTCACCATTGATTTTATTGCATGGTTTTGACATGGTCAAGAGCTTCACCATTGACTATATGCACTATGTACTACTAGGGGTCGCAAAACAGTTCTTAGACATCTGGCTCAACAGCAAACTAGAGGCCTGCGCGGGACAGATTTTCCAGTCCCGCGCCCGCCCGCTCCCGCAGTGTTCAGTCCCGCTCCCGCTAAAAATTATGATTTTCAGTCCCGCTCCCGCCCCGCACCTGTAATAGTTTGTCCCGCTCCCGCCCGCGATTCCCACATGATTCCGATGTTGGCCTACTGCTCAAGGCAATTCGTGTCATTAGTTTGAGAAATTACACACGCTGTGCTTAGCTGAGCACATTACTGGCTTATTCTTAACCGTGTAGTGCATGACGCATGTTAGGGCCAAAACATACCAAGGCGGAACGGAACAGTCCCGGGACGAACGCGGTCTTTCTGCTTAGTTTTGGCCGGCGTGTTTTTCTCTGCCTTTCACACTGACAGCGTCGGCGTGCGCGGCCAGTCCTGTTCAAAACCCTCCCCACAGCCAAAGCTAGCATGCTACTTTGCCATTCATTTGAATGAGACACCGCCGGTCGCCGGCGTGAAAAATACGCTCGAGTTCTATTTTCCAAATGCAGTGCGGCGCCCTGGTGTGTAAGACCCCTTAGGTGGCACGAGCTGCAATAGGCTACAGGTCCAACACAGCAAAACCCAACTAACCTACCAAAATCTACTGAGGATATTAAGAATAATACATTGTGCATAATCCTATATGCCACTCATCATCACGTTCACATATGAAATAAAAATATAATAAGCTAAAATTAATCATTTTAAGCACCGTATGATGGAGCCCCACCCCACGAGTGCATTTGACCATAATAGCAATCGACAGCTCACGTTACAATTGATTTAAATGCAAACAAGTGAAATGGAAAGAATATTAGCCTGCCTTTTCTGAATCCAGAATATTGAAAATGTAACATGTAATCCTAATAATTATTATTATTTAAGTGGGCTAGCCATGGCCTGTCCCCCGTGGTGCATCTCCTGAATAAAAGGAGTGATGGATTGCGCTACTGAGCCTTTTCCGTCGTTTAAAGCAGTAGGAGAAAGTGGTTGTTGCCTTGTAGCCAATGTGTATTATAATAACAATATGATATAGTCTAACAATTGGAATAATAGTAGTAGCAGTATAAGTACTAGCCTACTAGTAATATTAATGATAATGATGAGATTGAAGGAGAAAACAGTAGACAAACATTTAAGTCCAAGTGGAAATTTTATATTTATTTTTGAGCAAAACATTTGGCTAACCCAGCATTATGTTATAACAAAACACGGTACTGAATGGCGTTGACGGACGCTCCTCATATAACAAAAAAAAATCAACAGTTGGCTACATAGCCATCAATATTTAAACGTCTACATATTTCGAATCTAGTTGGGCTTGAGTGCCCAGCGCGCGCGGGGCTTTGTATGAAGAAAAAGAGAACATTGCCTAAAACGTGGGCAGCCTTGCATGTCGAATAGAAAACTAGAATTTTATAATATAAAAAATATATATATTTGTTTTTCAGCTAAAGCAAAACCTTTGGCTAACCCAGCATTATGTTACAACAAAACACAGTCCCTGAATGGCGTTGACGGATGCTCGTCATATAACAAAAAAAAAATCAACAGTTGGCTACAAAGCCTTCACTATTTAAAACATCTGCATATTTCGAAACTAGTTGGGCGAGAGTCTCCAGCGTGCACGGTTTTGTATGAATAAGAAAAAGAGAACATTGCCTAAAATGTGGGCAAACTTGCATGTCAAATAACTTCCATCACGTGCTGTCTTTCACTTGCATCGATCATCCTTAGGTGACGCAGCTTTGGAGTAAGGAAAGTCGCTACTTTATAGAGCATGTTAATTCCGTTTGGGACAAGGTGACTTGGAGACAGCAGTGCGTCTAACGGCTATGATACATGTACGTAAATTCCACCCGCTCTCAACCTGCTCGCTCACCTCGCGTGGTGACGTAGCATCGTTTCCCGGTCAAATTAGCTTAGCTTAGCAAATGCTGTGGTCAAACAACCGTCTCTCTTTAATCACAAACCCTGTATGTACAAATAACAAGGCCGACAGGCGGACAACAGATGCGTCCCTCTCTATGCCAGTTCCAACCTTTTTCCCCCCCAAAACGCCCCGCTGGCCTCCTCCTAACCTGTCAACGCCCACCCCCCTGTGAGGATGTGCTTTTTGTTTATTGGTCATAGCCTATTGCCCATGGAAACTCCAAATAATGTGGCAGGCAGTGAAATGACGAGACAAAGCTTTATATTTTGCAGTTTAGACTATAATAAGGTCATCATGCTTGGATTTGGAAAAGAAGCATCTAATTTCAAATTTCACATAGATCAAGTGGCTACATTACAAATTACCAGATATTATTAGTACTAGGTTATTTATCAACCTTTAGTAGGCTATCACGCCATTTCAGCGTCATGTGCATGTGGGAAAGAAACTAAACATCGCCAAATAGCCTAATAAATAAATAAAACCGTTTGGGTGAATCATGCGCTATGGGTTCACCCTTTGGATGCATTGTGCGCTTGATTTTCAATGCCAGCTTTTTACCGTCCAGGCACAAAGCAGTGAGCTTCAGTGGCAGAGTTTACCAAATTCATACGACTGCAAACCAATTACGAAGCAAAAGACGCGTTCTGTCCGGTACTCTCTCTGAGCGCAAGGGAAAGCACCTGTGGGGTTCACGCGCCCGGCAGCAGAAAACGACTCTCCCTTGCAATATGCCAGAGAACATCAGTAACACAGCGTATGTTAAATGCAAATAGCCCATCTGTCTACTAGTTCGAGAACACTGACTACTCACTGAAACGTAGTGGCAGAATGTTTGCAAACTCACGTTTAGAGGAAGAGCTGTAGCGCTGCTGGTCGCCTGTCAACTTATTACGGTACCATGTCGTGGAGCGTTATGCAATGCTAACGCCCCTCTATCCGAGCACAAACATCTGTGTGAAATACTGCCTGCCGACTTCTAAATCGTTCATTTCCATTCTGATGAACCAAAATAGCTGCACAACGCGACACTATCAGCCGAAGTGTAGGCCTATCACTAGACCGTGAACATTAAGTGACACTCACAGTGGTGTTGGTGTGCTGTGGAGAAGGAACGAAGTTGACTACCACTGTCCAAACGCAAAACAATGCCCGAAAATTGAATGCACCCCTCAGTTGTCTCACAATGCTATCAGCTTAGCCTTGCCGGTTTGGTTTTGACACGCATTCGCTCCAGGCCAAAATGCCTCTCTGCCTCCGCCTTGTGGACACAGGAGGAACAATTGAAGGAATGCGTTTCAGACAGCGTTTCAGACAAGGAATGCGTTTCAGACGGACGGACGGACAGCGGACGGACAGACCCTCTTATAGAGATGCTGGGACGCATCTAAAAATGATGAAACAGGAGTGAATATATTGGTCACCTTAACCCAAGTGTCATTTATTTAAAAACCATCTGTGAAAAACGATCGGCAGATTTGACACCATAGAAATCAAAACAGCCTCCATTTTTAAATATCCCAGTACTGCTGGTGACGCACGTGACGTCATGGCGTTGAAAGCTTTCCCATTGGTTAACGCTTCGCGCTGCCGCTACATTTTTCAGCCAAGCTCAACTTTATTGCCTCACTCGCCCACCGCCCGCCACCCTCGCTTCCCTACGTCACCACCTCTCGCCTCGCTGCCGCGTCCCAACGGAAAATAATGGAACGCCATGCTTCTACCGCTTTGGAAGTGCCCATGTAAATCAGGCGTAAGCGTTGTGCATACGCAGATGCGATGGCACTGAGTAGGGCGTCAGCCTTGGACACTTGTGGTGGTCCCTTAACAGTGGTCCCTTAACTTCACGAACCATGGCAGAACAAGCGCAGCACTTTATGCCGTGTTGTCAGACTCCAGGACGTTCGTCGCGTCTTTGAATGGTTTGAGAAATGCCACCAGGGATGTAAGGGTCTGTTTATTAATGCAGCTTATTTTGTCGTATTGGTTATTTGCGATTAGAACTGCTGTGACCTCGTCATACTGCTGTGAGATAGAATCCAGCATATCCACAGTTGAATTCCATCTCGTATCCACTGACTGTTTGTGCGACTTCGTCAGCTTGACTTGCAACCCCGAGTGTTTAAAATAGCTGACAAGCTTCTTCGTGTTGCTGATCAGATGACTTGCGTCAGGGACTTCGCTCGACACAGCAGGGGACAGGGCATGAGAGGACTGAATGCAGTACATGGGCACTGCAGTTTAGCCTTTTGAATCCTCGTAAGGAGGCCACCATTGTCGCTCCTCTGTCTGTCACGAACAAACGGAGCAGAAAATAACACCCTGGACTGTAGTTTGTAGTCTGAATTGATGTAATGCAGAGTGGCCGAGAGGAAAGATGTTTTTCAATACGTTTCAGTCCAAACATCAGTTGTAACAGCACACCCGTATATCCTGGTCTTTTAATGTCATCTACGACAGCTCTCCTAAATTTGAGTGCCCTTTCTTCAACATGGCGTGACACAGTGGTTGGATGGGGCAATATGTCTCGCACGTCAAATTTGCCAATGCTGGCTGCTTTATCAACTAAAGCCGGGCATACACTGTGCGATATTTTCGCTCGTGGGTATTAAGCTCCTGCTCACACTGCACGATGGAATTTCACTATTTAAAAGTTCACATCTCACGACTGAAATGCTTCCACTGTGCGACGCGACAGGCATTTTTCCACAGTCTGCAGAGGAGGGAACATGCACACCTGAGGTGGAGATGAGGTCGCCCTCAACAGCAAATCGCATGGCCCTATTAATTTGCGCATGTGAAGTGTCAAATCGGCTCATAGCACTGCTTTAACCTTACGATTTACGCACAAGCCACGACCAGGATTTCAAACAGTTTTGATTTTCTTGAGACCCTGCGATTGCAGCAAGTGAGGCGTAATCTCCTGAGGCGAAATCTCTTGTCGTTACCCCATGTACACTGCACGATTCGAGACTCACGATAGACCTGCGATTGAGCAAGAAATCGGCCCGACTCCCAAAAAGTTGTGCGAGTGCCAAATCGGGGCAAAAGTCGCACAGTGTAAGCCCAGCTTAAGTGTTGCGCTAACTGAACTAGTCCACGACCAGCGATGCTGTCATGGACGGAGGTCCGCGGCAACGAAAGCAACGCATTTCTCCGTCTTTTCCTTCAAAGCCTCTGACACTTTTGCTTTGTTCCCTCTGAATTCCAACAATTGTTGTCCTTTTAAAACAGTACAGACATGACGATTCAGGTCCGTTGTACCTGATTCGTGCCCGCTGTATGCGAGAACCTTTTGGCACTTGTCACAACAGGCTAAGGGCAGCTGATTACCTTCTGCGTCATACATGAGTGAGAATGACTTCCAAATATCTGATTTCAAAACTTTCGATTTTTTCACGGTGAATGTTCCTCTCTTTAGACCAGCACTTACTTCTGAAGCATTATGTGTTGTTTCACTAGAGGAGCTCTGCTCTTCTGCCATGATCGGACAGCAGCGCAGAAGAGCCAGAACACGGAAGAGCAGAACAAAATCGGACATGCGAGATTACACATCCGCAAATATATTCCAAAATGTTTTTATTAATAGAAAGGCTACCAAACACAATATCCAGCACATTGTGATATATATAAATGATAGACATAGACTGATAATTTATGACTTTATTTTACATTTTAAAACACGTTTTTAGTTCGCGGGACAGCCGCTCATCACCGCTCCCGCTCGCACCCGCAATGAGCTTCAATATTTGTCCCGCGCCGCGCCGCACTGCTACAGGATTTTCACAAAACGGGAAATCCTATAGGATTTTTTGATAAGGGTCGATTGTTTTATTCGACAGGACAACAAATATTTGAACATTCGAATATTCTTGTACATCCCTAGCCTAGACTTGTATTAAAATCATCAATACTTATGAACGGCCATCCGGGTACTTTGCTCTTAAATTTGCGTTACGCCCCTATATGGGTGAAAACAAACCGAATGTCTCATTGACTTACATGCTACATCGGCTAACCTAAATGAACACATTCCATGCTTCAGCCACGGCTGTTTGGCTATATCATTTGAACAGCCGGCAACACAACACGTTTTCGGCATGTTGCGCGTGAACAACGCTAGTCTACAGGTCCGTATCTTTCGTTTATTAAACCACAACATCACCAATTGACTTGCATGGGTTGTTTTCCCCCATAAATGGGCGTAACGCACATGGAAAACGTCACGCCGTTCATGAGTATACGAGATAATCACGCTTTATTTCGCTACATATGAAAGCGAAATGCAATGTACACTGTATGCTTGGGGTATATGGTTGTATGGTTATGTATGGATATTAGGGCTGGGCAATGTTAACGCGTTAACGGTGCGTTAAACTATTGAGGTCAGTATAGCCCGACAAATTTGTTAACGCATCAGGGGTTTTTTTGTGCCTTTTATGACCATCGTTCGTGGCTTGTATTTAGAAAGCGTCAGCGCGCTTCTGTTGCTGCTTCCAATGACTTCAGACAGAGAATAAAGAAAAGTAGGCAAAACAAAACAGGCACAGCCTACAGAAGGACGTCAACTTCTGTAGGCCTATCAGGGGGTCAGGATTTGGCTGATTGGCTTCGCCGATTAGCAAGGCACTTCCTCGTTGCAATTCTCACAAATTTGATAATTTCCGATGCCACTTCGCTCAAAGAGGGTGGATGCGATTGGTGGGTGCGCGAGTTTAGTGTTGGGCACACATACCTATACAGGTGTGTGGTTGGGCACCTCTTCCATATATCTTTCTGGTCAATCATTAACGTGGCACGTAATTGGCTGAATAAACTGTCGGTGGAAACGGCTCCATCTTTGAAGCTGAAAAATTCGTTCAATTTTGGCTGAATTCACTAGCCTAGCATTACCCATTCAAATGACTGGAGGCGGGACTTATTCACTCTCTCCAGTTCTTATACTACCTCCATGAGGCCTATGGACATTTTCGGTACACAGTTTAACCAAAAAATCGTATGAGAGGGAGATACAGCAGGCGAGTTATTTTCCAGTATCCACTTAATGTCGGGTGAACGCCCCTTTAGGAGACCTTCGATTAGGAGACCTTCGGAGTCTTGAGGTTGAGAATAAATTGAGTCCCCTAGATGGCAGTAGCGCACGTCTTGTGCAAACACCACGAAAATAGAAAAAGGGGCAACGCCCCTTTAGGAGACCGAATTTTGAGCACACGCTTTTGCATTGAGTGGGCGTGTTTCGATTCCTCTTATTATATCTCCAACGTCTTTGGTTTAACAGTCCTCATTGCAAAGCTCTCGAGCAGCATGTGGCTCGCCTTTGCAGCTCGCAAGGTTAGTCTATTGTAGCCTACGGCATAAAAAGGTAGTCTACTGTTATGCTGGCCGTCTATCAGCTGTCAATAACGCCACACTGAATTACAGTGTGCATAACTGATAAAAAAGGCTATTTAAAAAAGGTCTATTCAAGAAAGAGCAAATATTCCAAAGTGGATTTTGAATTCATTTTTGGGTTTCGCGCGCTATGGAATTAATCACAATTAATCACAGAAAGTCATTGAGTTAATGTGATTACATTTTTTTTCACGTTTGCCCACCCCTAATGGATATACATGAATATACTTAGACACACACGAGAGAGAGAGAGAGATCTGTGTGTGTGTGTGTGAGAGAGAGAGAGAGATAGGCGTGTGTGCATGTATGGGGATGCTTCAGGTGCCTTTCAGCACTGGGTGGGTAGGGAGAGGTAAGGGTGGGACTCGAACCTGCAACCTTCTGACAGACCAACACCCTACCCATTAGGCCACTGCCAATGACTGTATACAGTGGCCACAGCAGCATATTAGGCCATGGTTGCCAGGTGACAGCAGAGTTCCAAAGTTCTACAAGGCGGCATGTGTAGTATGTATGTACGGGATAATGTATTGTCCGCACGTGACTATAGGAAAATATTTTCCCGACGAGGCGAATAACACCCCCCGACGCCGAAGGCGGAGGGGTGTTATTCCGCTTCGAAGGGAAATATTTTCTGATAGTCACGTGTGGACAATACATTATCCTGCTTATTATACGGCTTTTACCAACATTAGAAAGCATACATAGTTAACCAGTAGTTTAAAATAACATTTTTATTGCCATTTTATAGCGTGCGCAAAGAAAGATAGTTCATGATAAGTAATATTAATGTGTTTTCAAAACATTTGACTGAAATTTAGCTGAAATTCTATGATTTCTGACATGTCCCAAAACCAGCAAAGTTTTTAGGCTTCTTGTCGGTTGTCCTGAGACTGTGTTCACTTGGACAGGGATAACTCAACAATAACAAATGTGATTTGTATGCCATTAAAAAGCATTTTGTCAGTAACAAAACCATTTAATTGGATTGGGTGGAGAACAATAAAGTCCACTTTCATTAAATTAGCCTCAAAGAAAAAAAGTGGGCTTAAAGGATAGTTCCGGCGTAAAATGAAAGTTTCACCATCGCTTTCTCATGCCACATAATGTATCTAATGATGAGCCATTCTGGGCAATGTTGCGCCGTTATGAAGTTAGCTAATTTTAAGCTTTTTGGCGAAAAACGCAGCATGCATCACGGCGGGGCCAATTATAGGCCTATTATTTTCTGATGTTTCCCCGCTATAAACAACTTCAAAAACGCTACACACTTCATCACAAAGGTCTCGTCAATCAAACCGAGGCACAGAGAAGATCATCGGACCACACAGTCTTCACTGGCCAGTGTTTTCAGAGGTGTCTCACTGTTGCAACTCTCTGACCCGGATGCAGGCTACTCAATCAGGTGGCTAGGTAGCCTAGGCTAAACATGGTCCGCGGTTCTTACACCGGCTGCGACCGTAAAATGAAAAGCTGGAACCCCGACCGTTTTCACCGTCTGCCGCTGTCTAAACCAGCCATATTACGGGAATGGCTAATAGCATTAGAAGTGGACGAAACTGACATAAAAACCCTGAGGGATCGCTACTACCGTGTATGGAGGGAGCATTTCGAGGATGATGACTACAAGAAGAGTAAGGGAGATGGAACACCTAAACGAAACCGCCCACTAAACATAGAACGTCACATAGACGTTCATATCTTGTCCATATTGCGTCCGTCCGTCTAAGACCAGTTCTGTACCCAAAAATGACGTGCAAAATAGGTATACTATTTTGACGTCAAACTATGAGGTCCATTAGACGTCTGAATATAGTTAATCATTTACCCAATGGGGATATTAAACATTTCCAAGTACAATAGCCTAACGTAGAGAATTGGGGAAACTGGACCTTCACGAGAACTGAGCTCAGCTGCTCTCTGTCTCTCTCCTTCACACACTCTCTCTCACACACACATCATGAATGGCGAACAGTGGACACGCCCCATCTGGGCAAAAGCCAAAAATATTCCCGCTCGTGGAGTTACGACCATCCATCATCATTACCAGAGACGTTCTAACGTTAACGGCCGTGTGAGCGACGAGAAGAGGACAATTCGTGAAAAAAGTGAGGTAAGTCCTTGAAATTGTCAGAAGTTGCTCATTGTTCTGTGTAAGTTGCTCATTGTTCTGTGCATTTTAATTACAAAGAAGATGAGTGCCTTGGTATTTCTCAAACTTTTTTTAAATCAACCAAGCCTTTCACCAAAGAGCACCATCTTAAAAAACTTTAAAAACTAGACAGTTCCAGGAAGCACTCCAACTGGACTTCATTCTGAAGTCCTTGAAATTGTCAGAAGTTGCTCATTGTTCTGTGTAAGGCTGTTAGTCGACAAGACTAGCTTCTTTTAGGGCAAAAACGTTCATAATGTTAGTTGTTTGCAATGGCGTCAAACTTTTGCTAGAAACTTCGCCCCCCTAAAATGTAGGTATACGGGCCAGCTACCCGCTCGTCAAACTATCCGAGACCATATTTGCTTTGGTTTGATCTATCAATCGTTTTTGTACTAGCGTGAGGTCGTGGAAAAAGTTTTCTCTTGAGAACTAATGCTAATTAATTAGCGTTGCAAGTTCTTAATGGCTAGCACTACCACTATGTCATTGGACGTTGCTAAACGCTAGCTAGTAAAATAGCTAACATTACTTCTTCTGGATGTAATATTGAGATGCACGCACTTTTATGTATGACTTCGTCGCCAGGTTTTGTTGTAGTGTGAATGACGTGAATTGGTGAAGTCGAGTAACATTAGATTTTCCGATATTGACTAATTTGCTGCGGCGTTGCTAGCGTCGGGAGATTTGGTGGGGGGCGTTGCTAGTTATCGGCTACCACCGTCTTGAAAGTAACAAAATTACGTCCGTCATTGAGCTAAAACGGGGCGCAATTCTTATTTTTATCATTTCGGTTTACATTAACAAAATCAAAAGGCTGTGATGGGATTTGCCACAGTGTCTCATATTTTGTCCTCACGGAGTTGGCAGCTGTAACGGTCAGGTATTGTTAAATGGGCAGGCGAAAACGACTATGATTTTACCGCCCAAACGCACATTTCATTACTCTCGCATGGTTTTCGTACATTTAAAAAAGAAACCAACAACATGGCATCTTAGTTTCACGTGTTTGTGCAGTTTTATGTCCGTGTTTGAGATTCAGGCTGTGGTGTTCGCTGTCGGCTATTGTACCTTATCACAGAAATGCATTAGCTAGTAGAAAAGTAATGCATTGGTGAATGCAGCGCCTGCTGTAATAATTAGGTTTAGAGCCAGTGACAACTACTTAACGCTGGCTGGGCAATGGCAAGTGCGAACTCTGCAGCCATTAGCAGATGCTTAGATACCCCGCTTTAATGTAGAAAGACACCTGTTTTTGCATGCAGTGTGCCATATGCTTTATTCCTTTAAAAAAAAGGTGCACAATGTAATCTTTTTTAGTAGGCCTAGTTAATTTCCAGAAATCACCCTGACCATTCACAAATGATTAATTTTTCATGACTACTTGCCACCCCCCATCAATGTCTATGTCATTATTACTTTTTCCCTTGCTCCACCGGCTGCTGCATCCAGGTCTCAAAACAGGCGCCCGTCGACCCCTTGCTCCGACAGACACCAGCCGCCTGCCCTCTTCAGACGGACAGACAAACCGAGGTAGGTACGACTGTCACTCACAGGGTTCCTGCGGGGTTTAAAATTCAGAAACTTGAGGTCTTAAAAAGGTAAGCGTAGCCCTTAAGCCCACCAAAATCTACATTTCTTCATTTTCTAATCCTATTCACATCATTTTTTTGTTAAATGATTACTTAAATAGTAAGATTTAACACCTGTGTGAAGCTGGCCCCCCCTCCGACCCAAAATGCTGAAATAACACTGCAGATTGTTTGTGCTGGATTGCGCTGTAATTTTGTTTGTTTGTGCTTTTAAGGCTTTTGAATAATTTAAATACTAAAATACTCATAATACTAATACATTTTCAATGGGCAGCCCCCCCCCCCCCTCCAGTTAATTTTTACAGCACAAATGAGCACAAACAAATTCTATTCGATTGAGACTACTTTGGAGAAATTTGGAAGTGGAGGGGGGGCTGCCCGTTGAAAATGTATTAGTAGTATGAGTATTTTAGTATTTAAATGACTCAAAAGCCTTAATAGCACAAACGAAAATAAGTACAGCACAAACGTAGCACAAACAGTCTGCAGTGTTATTTCAGCATTTTGGGTCGGAGGGAGGCCAGCTTCACACAGGTAGATTTACCCTCTCTTCTCATCAATGAGTTGATGTATATTTCGAAGAACAATATGAAGATTTTTTAGGGGAAAAGTCAAAAGTCTGAATGGGTACCCTTTTAAGCCCAGTTGTGTTCCAAATAAGCTCATATCGTTATTTCTCTATCAAAATACCTAGTGAGGTGAATTTAAACAGTGTAGCTTACAGGGCATAATGGTTTCAGTCAAAAATATTCTTTCAAAATGTAAGATTTGATCACAGAACAATGCATGAAACCTAAATAAATATTTGCTCTGGGAAGGAACGCGTCTTCTGATTCCTGCTTTCTTTCTCCACTAACTCGAGCTGGGTTTCAGTCCAGCATGTTACAGCTAAAATTTATACAGTGAGTCTCTCTAGGTCGTCCTCAGACGAGCCTTCCATCGTTTCTTCCAGTCATTTTTGGTTATTCTTGGTTACATCCCCACTTTTGAGTATGGTGGCGGGAGCATCATTATATGCGGCTACCTTGCTGCCTCAGGCCCTTGTCAACTTGCTATTATCAGTGGAACAATGAACTTTAGAATGGCTTCATAACAATAAAATACACATTCTGGAATAGCCCAGTGAAAGCCCTGACAAAAAAACAATTGAGATGATTTAGCATGCCATGAAGTCAAGAAAGCTGTTCACTCCAGACATCTCAGAAACCTTGCTGAAGAGGAGCAGTTTTAAAAAGAAGAGGGAGATGTGACCAAGATTGTTTTGTTAATCTGATCCTCAACTACAGGACACGTCTGGTTAGAGTTATTGCAACTAACTGAACATTAGAACATATTGAATGCAAGAGTGTACTTACATGCCTTGTTGTCCTGTGAATGTTTACATCTTATGGCCACTAAAATATGATAATGTGTAAATGTTTGGATGGAATTAGTCAAAAGAGACTGTTCTTTCTTGTGATTTCCAGGAAGATCAGACTATGTTTTATGACCAATTTTGACAGAAATGTAAGAAATTTCAAAGGGTGTACAAACATTTTCCTATGACTGTATACTTTTAGTAAGTTAGCTATTAGAACACTATTAGCATATTCCCCAAAAAACATTTTAGTCCACTTTAAGTATGGTTGGCTAGGTGTACTTTCTTTAAGAGCAACTTCGATACATCTAAAAAGTAATGTCCTTACAGGTCCAGGTCTAGGTCTCGCTTTGCCAGACGCCTATCCAGCACTCCCTCCAACTGACGCCCGCCCAGGCACCTGTCCAGGTCTCCCTCCGCCAGGGACCCATCCACGTCTGAATCCACCAGGCACCTGTCCACGTCTCACTCCAGGTCTCCCGCCAGCCGGCCTTCCACCCCTTGCTCCGCCCAGCCCTCTGTACGCCAGGCGCCCGTCCAGGTCTCCCGCCAGCCGCCCGTCCACCCCTTGCTCCGCCCAGCCCTCTGCACGCTAGGCACCTGTCCACGTCTCACTCCAGGTCTCCCGCCAGCCGCCCGTCAACCCCTTGCTCCGCCCAGCCCTCTGCAAGCTAGGCACCTGTCCACGTCTCACTCCGCCAGGCACCTGTCCACGTCTCACTCCTCCAGGCACCCGTCCAGGTCTCACTCCACCAGCCACCAATCCAGGTCTCACTCCGCCAGGCACCTGTCCACGTCTCACTCCAGGTCTCCCGCCAGCCGGCCGTCCACCCCTTGCTCCGCCCAGCCCTCTGCACGCTAGGCACCCGTCCACGTCTCACTCCGCCAGACACCCGTCCACGTCTCACTCCAGGTCTCCCGCCAGCCGCCTGTCCACCCCTTGCTCCGCCCAGCCCTCTGCACGCCAGGCACCCGTCCACGTCTCACTCAAGGTCTCCCGCCAGCCGCCCGTCCACCCCTTGCTCCGGCCAGCCCTCTGTACGCCAGGCACCCGTCCACGTCTCACTCCGCCAGACACCCGTCCACGTCTCACTCCAGGTCTCCTGCCAGCCGCCTCTCCACCCCTTGCTACACCAGCCGCCTTTCCAGGTGGTCTAATTGTCTAATCAGTGCATGTCTACATTTGCAGATGGCCTGCAGAGTACAGAAATGGCGAAAACTGAAAAGAGACCTGGATGAACTTCTCAGATGTTCAGACAGTAGTGACCAGGAGAGTGCTAGTGAGAATCCAAGGGATGCCAGTGTAGTTGGAGACAGTGACAGTGAGTCGAGTTCAATGAATGTTAGTGCACCTGGGACTCCAGACCGCATCCGACCAACCGACTTTGATACTGATTTTGACTGTTCTGACTCGGAATCTGAATCATCAATTGCAGACCCTGAAGTGACGAGCAGCTTTGAGGAAGAACTAAGGCAGTGGGCACTGGAACACAAATTGACACACAGAGCAATCAATGGGTTATTACCAATATTAAGGAAGCAAGGCCACCTATTGCCTTTGGATTGCCGAACACTCCTTGGTACACCACAGAGTAGCTTGACAGAACCCAAATGTGACGGCCAGTACAAGTATTATGGGCTGGAGAAAGGCATCTGTCGTTACCTTAGACATCTGGAGGGGCATGATGTTCACCTGAGTGTGAACATTGATGGTGTTCCACTATTTAAAAGTAGTGGAGTGCAGTGCTGGCCGATACTGGCGAAGTGTGGCAATTTTGATCCATTTATTGTTGCCATTTTCAGTGGCACAAAGAAGCCTAGCCCTCTTGAGGAATACCTCCGAGACTTCCTGACAGAGTATGCTCACCTCCAAAAAGATGGCATAACTTTTGAAGGCCAGAGTTACTCTGTCACCATTGACTGCTTGGTCTGTGATGCGCCAGCCAGGGCATTTTTGAAATGCATCAAAGGTCACACTGCGTATGAGAGCTGCGAAAGATGCATCACCAGGGGTACCCGTGTTGAGGGAAGAATAGTTTTCACTGGTCATGAATGCACTTCCCGTACGGATGACAGTTTCTCAAAATGGGAGTACAGGAACCACCAGCAAGGAGTTAGCCCCTTCATTGCTGCCGGAGTGCCTTGCGTTACCTCTTTTGTCTTGGACTACATGCACATGGTCTGCTTGGGTGTGGTTAGACGCATGTTGGTGTACTTGACACGGGGCCCGAAAATGTGCCGGCTATCAGCAAGACAAAAGGAAACCATTTCCGAGAAACTGGTTGCTCTGAGGGGCAAGATGCCCAGCGATTTCGCCCGACAGCCCCGAGCTTTACATGAGCTTGACAGATGGAAAGCAACTGAGCTAAGGCAGTTTTTGCTTTACACTGGACCTGTCGTGCTGAAAAACGTGTTGTCCCCAGAGCTGCACCAACATTTTGTGTCCTTGACGGTGGCCATGTCCATACTGCTGGAGTCAGAAGACAGGATTCGCCAGGCACCCGTCCACGTCTCACTCCGCCAGGCGCGCGTCCAGGTCTCCCTCTGCCAGGCGCGCGTCCAGGTCTCCCTCCGCCAGGCACCTGTCCACGTCTCACTCAGTCAGGCACCCGTCCTCGTCTCGCTATGCCAGATTTGGTTAGTTTAAATTCAATTAAATAAAAAAGCACTGTGCAATTAAGTATTTTGTACTAATGCATGTCTGATTAATACTCTTTTGTAGCCAAAGTCTGTTCATTTTGTCCATGGTCAATTTCTAATGCAAAATTTCTGCTTTATCAGATGTCAGAACCTGGACGTTCCCCTTGCCTCAGGAGGGTGAGTCTTGTTTCATTGTACTGTATATCAGACGTTAATCATGCAAATGTGACTGCAGAAATGAGTTTTGGATTAAAAGTATGCAATAACCTCCCTGGACATTGATCTATCTCTCCCTACACAAATTACCTGTTATTTAACACTTAATTGTCTTTTCCTTTTTAAGTCGGATTCTCATCGCCATAACCTTGGGATTGTTTCAGTGTTTCAGAAAAAGGTTTTAAAATTGCTCCTTGAGCTCCGGGATAAGGAGTCTCAGCAAACGTCAGCACATGTCGGTAACATCGTCAGGATGGAGACCATGGAGCAATTTGATATGGAGGAGGAGAAGCTCATTGACAACAGCGACTATGAACGCATGGTGGGTTTTGCAAATCTGTACATTTGTCTAGTCAATAGGGTTGAAGTGAAGAAGTTTTGCTGAGCACTTATGATGCATATTCCAACAGGTGCAGCGTCTGGCGAGAGTGGGAGGAAGGGACGGTAAGGAGTGTCATTTCCATGCCACGTTTTGGTGTTAACTCACCAGTTTAATTCGAACTCAACAGAGTTGAGAGATTCGAGTTCGAGATTCATTTTCAATGGGGTTTCATTTCTGGTTATTTAGAATTAAACTGGTGAGTTAGCGCCAAAACGTGGCATGGAAATCTACAGGGTATATTGAAGAGTGAAGTGTGGGGCACCAGGTCAACAAACAAGAACAGCTGACAGCAAAGCATCAAGGATATCTGGGCTTCCATAACTCCCATGCACTGTTTTTGCCATTGACTTCAATGTTAAACGCATCATGGCCATTATGAAGACAGGGAATGTCCTAATCAAGTATTGACCATTGCATGTTATGTAGAAAGTACCAAATTTCAACTGATTTAATGTGACCCGAATTTTGATGAAGAAAAATGTGATTTTATAACAATATTCTAATAATGCGAATTCCCCAATTCATGGGTTTTTTGAGCTGGAAGGCCAACGTATATAAAAAGAAAAAAAATAATGATTGGAATAGTTAAAAAACTGGGCCATGAATCTACAATCCATGACAGTTTAACATTATTGATGGAATTATGGAAATAAATCAACTTTTTCATGGCATTCTAATAAAAAGGCCTGGAGCTGTAGTAATAGTAATGGGAACTGTGATTTATGGCATATAGCAGTGGTTCCCAACACGTTTTGCACTGGCACCATTGTATCCTAAACTTTTGGGAACCCCATTTTTTTCACAACCAAAACCATGACTGAGCATACTTTCTGGCTATAAAAAAATAGTGGATATTTCTGACAGTATAAGACTACAATAGCTATGGATTGTTAATTAGTGATATTTATTGGTATTTTTTTTATTTCACACCTAGACATTTCAGGGGAGCCCATTGGAATTCCAGGTGACCCCATACCCCAGTGTTGGAAAAAAAAAAAACACTGCCATAGGCCTATAGCCTAGGCTATTTTGCATGAAGATGAAGAAACAAGCAATGGTGCAATAAGCACAGTATTTTACATAACACCCCCCCCCCCCAATAACAAAAGTGCATACCTGCCAACCTTTAAACATTTTTTTGAGTAGCAACTTATCGCGGCGCGGCAATTCACGGCGCAACAACTTGGCATGGCAAAGCAACGGGGTCGCCGGCGGGCCCATCTGAGAGGCTACTTTATTTTGCATAGTCTGCCCTACACCTAGGGTTGCCAAATGTCAACAGGGAAGATATGAGACACTTCATTCAGGCAGGGGGGTCCTCCCCCAGAAAAAATGCTTTTCTTAGATGCAATTTCCTGAATTTTAATGCATTTTAGCCTAACATCCTGTGTATCTGGCAAATAGTTTATCTTGCTCTTCACAGTACTTTGAACTACCATCATTTATTAAACTTTCATGAAAGATGTTTTTTTTTGTTTCACACCACAACACAAATAAAATGCTATGATATAGTGTGCTGGAATTCAGGCCTCTAAATTAACTTTATTGATCACCAGCCAATATGGCTTTTAATCTTACTAGTCAAACCACCAGTCTGGCTAGTAGGCCTAAGTGGCTATTAAGTTATCCTATGTACCAGCCAAACAGAGCATTTGGTCACTTGGGGGGTGTTAAGGAGCTGGAATTGAGTATGAAATTGAAGCATTTGCTGATTGTTTTTTTGGCTGTAGAAGGTACATGTAGGAAAATGTATAATTTGATTATAAAATACAGAGGCATTTCAGTGATTTCTATGAACAAAAAGTTGAATTGTAATGATTCTTACATCATCTCCCCCAATATGAATAAATGGTGATGTTGTCACCTACTGTGAAGAAGCATCAGCAGTAGAGAAAAATATAAAGACAAGTGTTATCTAAGCTAGGATAATATCAGGTTAATATTATTACCTTGGGGGCTAACATCAAAATCACACTTTCAGCATTCATTCAGTACAAAATGCTTCATGTAGTGGCTCTACTGAGCCAATGCTCTTGGAACTTCCACGGTAACTTTTGAGGGACATCGCTTCTTTTTTTTTCACTTCTCTGCATTATAGGCCTATCTACCCTCATCTGCCGTCAGGAGTTGGCTATTGTTCACTGTTCGGCACATATATGATGATAGGAGAATTGATTTTATTAATAGATTGCCATACGTGATTACGGTTAGTAGTCGTGGAGTGATGCATATTTGGTATGACGCACGACCTGTTACACTTATTCACAGAATGGGCCATGACTCAGGGGGGAACAGTATTCCTATACGGTGTCGTGAGGTTACGGATCTACTCCGAGCACAACCGTTAGAACTATCGCTTTATTTTCCCGAGTTAAAATGATCCAGCGCAAAGGGAAACTAATTTAGTTTAATGCTAATCTGCTAATTTATAGCGCGGTCATCGACACATTTTCTCATTCGGAAGTAATCTTGTTTCGGTCCAATATCAAAACAAGCAACAACATATTGCCGTCAAATACGGCGAAACATTGGGTGAATCATTACGACAGACCTCGGCCTTTATTTATTTTCATAAGTTTACGGATTTAGCAACTGGACGCAATTCACTATTCCCATACAGGCTACCTTTCTCAAAGTCCATTTACCTTTGAAACGGTGATTTTGACGGTGCTCACTTGTAAAACTACAGCGACAGTACCAAGATGGATAATACATGATGACAGGAGGACACTTGTTTCAGAGATTATAGGAGTACATTAACCAGTCTCTCTGCTTGTGTGATTTCGAAGCAAACTTTCCATCAGCAGCTGATGCCTCGACTCGAGAGGAGCGCAGCGCAGCACAACAAATGAAGACGTCCAAACTAGCGCTCTGATTGGTCAATATTCCCCCCCACACGTTGTTGGCCAATGGAAAGGCCAGCGCGAGACAATTGCAAGCAGAGCGATGTCTACGGCTCTGTCTGGTTGCAAGTCTACAGAGCAATTTAGAAGGGCCCATGAACACACTTTGCTATTGGTTTTTCCCGTATTTTGAAGTGACAGCGCCGTAGTTTGATGTCAAAATCCGTATCTGCTACACAAAATGCGTAATGGTCGGCAGGTATGAAAGTGTCACGACATTTTTAGAGTGCTCCTAAATTTGTATCTGTGCTCCTAAATTTTTATCCGTGCTCCTAATTTTTTTCATTTAGGAGCACCTGTGCTCCTAGTGAAAAAGCTTAACGTACAGCCCTGATCTTAATATGTGTTTTCATTTATTTAAAAAAAAACTTTTTTTCCTTCTATAAGAGCAGTCACACAGGACACCATAAAATGAACCTTAGCATTGCGTGACAGAAACATTGCAATATGAAGACATATTAAGAGGTTAATAGTCACCTTAAAGGACGCAATTTGTGTTACGAAATTTAACTTGTAGTCAAAATTTAACTTGTAGTTAATATTACTGTCTTGAGTTTTTTTCACATTCATATATCTTAATATAAAGTTAATATTTATGCAATCATGCCAAATGCTTCATACATTTTTCAAAATGTTGTTGGTTACTTTATTATACTATATTATATTATTATATTATAATATATATATATATATATATATATATATATATATATATATATATATATATATATATATATATATATATATATATAATACAGTATATTATTATATCATATTCCAGGTTTCATTAATGTTACAGTCACACCGCAGGATATTTGACATATAAATCTTAATAAAAATGTTTCTTATCATCTAAGACTAAAATTAAACATAATGTACCAAATCTTCTTTCATTGCCATTTGTTTTTTAAAGAAAAAAGAACAGTTTTGTAGGTTTTTAACCAATGTTACAAAAAAACAAGGCGTCACGTCAACCACCCATACACACTACTCAAACAGATGCACACACATGCTCACACACACACACACACACACACAGAGTGTGTTGGCCCTGTAAGTACACACGCATCCCATCTGATGGTTCTGCACACACTCACACAAACACACAATCAAACAAACCTTCCATCTCTGATGTAGCTCCTCTCTCACTCAGTACACAATTCGACACAAACACACACCCTGCTACCTCTCTGATGTGCATGTGTGTGCCTGTTGCCATGAAGCATTGTGTCCTTGCTTTGATTCCGCTCAGCACATGGAAGCTAGCAAACAGCTGCACTGCTTTTGAAACGTTTGTGTGTACACTTGTGCCCCTTGAGAGGAGATATTGAAGAGAGACAGTTTTACACCTTATACATTGCATTATGTCAGGCAGAGTGCATTTGTGAATATTCAGGCGTAGAGATGAGGAGAGGAGGTGTACACACATAAAGCTAGAGTCGTGTGTGTGTGTGTGTGTGTGTGTGTGTGTGTGTGTGTGTGTGTGTGTGTGTTTGTGTGTTTGTGTGAGAAGGACAAAGTAGAAGTGGAAAAGTACATTAGCAGCATAGAGTGCTTGCCTGGCTTTACAGAAGTATACATTTGCAGTGAAATGGTGCATTAGGCACAGATACAGACTGGCAGAGAAAGGGAAAGAACCATTTCAACAGTAAGAGTGGCTGTCTGTTTACTGGCAATTTCTGCACTTTCCACCATTCCATTATGCTTTTATGCAAAACTTACTTAGGTATTGTACTATTATATAAGGTATTGGTTGGAGTTTCTGGAGCAAGGCGGAGTAAGGCCTAATTTTCAATTACATATGACACAGTGCAATACGTTGCAGGAATTGGTTGGAAAGATGAAAGTCACTTTGTGGTACTTTGATATTTCTCAGATGCGCAAACACAAACCAAAAGCAGAAGCCCACACACATACAGGCACGAAAACACACGCAGAGAGACACGACTCACTCCATTGTGTAACAGACAATGACATGACGAGGGGAGAGTGAGATAGAGCAGTGTTTCTCAATAGGGGTGCCGCAGAAACGTGACTGATGAATACATTATGTAATATGATACATATTTGTCTAAATTCATAAGTTAATGCTAGTCAATGGAATCTTTCATCTGCCATTTACGCACAATAACGTAAATATAGGTCGCCCCAGTCAGCTGCAACTTTGAATGTAGGTTGTGTGACGTCTCCAAATGTGTTACTTTTCTAAGCTTTTGTGGTATCGGATGCGATGCCATGTTACGGTTTGTGGGTTTGGGGTGCATTGAAATGTTCATGAATTGAAAGGGTGCCTCGCCTAAAAAAAGGTTGGAAACACTGAGATAGAGGGTGTGGGGTGGGGGAAGAGAATGAGAGAATACTGTTAATCAATCAAAATATTTATATTGCACATTATCATACATAAATGTCATTCAATATGTTAAAGAATAGAGAAAAGAGACGAAAAAACTATATTGTGTTATAGTGTGTAATTAAATATCACCAAAGGCAGATGAGAGTAAAGCTGTGTTTTCATTTCCTTAAAAAAAGGAAAGAAAAAAAGATACCGTTGGCGGTTCTAATTTGGACAGGAAGTTGGTTCCAACATTTTGCAGCATAATGACTAAATGCCATTTCAACCTGTCCCTAGGCACAACCAGTAGATGAGATTCTGAATATATTGCTAAAGCCTATTTACAATATATTTTAGGCCTAAGCCATTCGGTGACTTATAAACTATCAGAAGAGTTTTGAACTCAGTTCTAAATCTCACCGGAAGCCAGTGAATAAAACGCAAGCAACTGGATGCCAGGAAATAAAAGACCATCTTCAATTATAAGAGCAGTGCAACATCTGAAGAGATAAATAGAGAGGTGGCAAAAACAGGGCTTTAGGAGTCAAACCCATAAAAGAAAATGGAAAAGGAAAACACACTCACACACAAGTGTAGAGGGATCCATTGACAACATTCCAGGATCCCCAGTTCTTGATTTTGTCATCCTCCATCAGTCTGTTCTCTGCACTCAACTCATCTATTTCTGACTTCTGACCTTCGAGAGATGGGACTGTGTGTGTGCGCGTGCCTGCACCTCTGAAGGTGCTTACACACCGCAAACGCAAGACGTCCACCTCAAGTATACGGTGTCAGTCCGAAACGGTTAGAATACATGAACAGGGGGTTGAACAGGACTGGCCGCGCACGTCAGTGTGAAAGGCAGAGAAAAACACACCGGCCGAGACAAAGCAGAAAGACCACGTTCGTCATGCGTCCGTTCAGTTCGGCTTTGGTATGTTTGACCCCTTACCGGTCCGCTCTGTTCTTCTGTCAGAACCAACGTCCTTGTGTTCCGCCTGGCTAGGTCAGACAGCCCCTGAATGGCTGCCGTCACCTCTGACAGCCCCTGAGAGGCCAACCTCCAACCAGGACAACACTCCGTCCAGGTCAGTCATCATCTCTGCTTCTATTTAACAGAAAAATTGAATGTGCATGTATATAAATTCATTACCTCCGCCAAAAAGGTTATGTTTTCAGTCGTGTTGGATTGTCTGTTTGTCTCTGTGAGCAGGATAACTCAAAAACGCATGAATGGATTTGGCTGAAACTTTGTGGAGTTGTCAAATGATTAAATTCTTGTGGTGATCTGGATCACAAACTGGAAACAGGCTTTAAAAAAAAGATTCTTCACCATTGCAAGGCTAGAAATTTAGATGCCCCTCATGACCGCAAATTGAATAACAGACAGGGCAAATTTTGACATTCTGGTTTCTAACTCCACATAAAGAAGACAGAAAGACTTAAAATAAACATAGGGTGTAATATGGTCAAATGTTCTATCAAACAACTTCTCTGGCGAAGGTATGCATTCTCAGAGTGCATTTCTACTTTATTCATGGGACAATGTTTTTTGGACTCAGACATCAGTTGGTAAAACCACAGCTAATGCACATAAATAAATCAGTAATTGGTAATTAATTGCTGCAATTAATAAGATTATTAGATAATCCACTGGTATACTGCGCCTCTTTTGCTGGCCATCTTGAAAGTCAGCTACCAGTATAGCCCTGTTTTTTCTGGAATTCTGCTTCCAGTAAAAGGACCCTGAAGGAGTGCAATACATTATAATGTAAGATATGAGGTAGTCATTGAGACTGACATGAATACAAATGAATTTAGTTTCAATAGCACAATAAACATTTGGACAGAAAAGGACAAACAAAACATACAGAGTAGATTAACATTAAATAAAAAAAAATAATAATAATATATACAATTACTGTAATACAGTAATTCTGTCTGAACTTAACTTATTTAAAAGTTGTATGCTTCTAGGCACAAAAGATGTTAAGCCTCAATCTGCTTTAACCCATTTTAGCCCAAGCCCTTTTTGGGTAAAGGTATCCTCTCCCTATTAAAACCTGAATATTTCAGCCTCCAAAGCACATAAAAACGAGCAAGAAGTTGCATTTAAAAGCTAGAACCTCCCTTATTCAGCTCCAACATACCAACATTTTTAATAAAACAGCTCAAATCTCATTAACCTTAAGGCAGTGTATGTCGCCCCAGGACACAATGGGTTAAAAGAAGGATCAGAGGGTCATTACATCCACTGGCCTCCTGCTCAGTGAACCTCACCACCATCATTCGGGTGTTCACGAGCCTCCCATTCTGAGCCTTGTCCAGTCTGTTAGCAGTCAGTCATTTCATCAACAGGATGAAGGTAATCATCAGGTGAACTACCACCACCTACTTAGGTGGCCATTAGGAAATGTGGCTATTAGGAAAATGCAAAATCATTGTTTGTTAATGTTATGCAAGGTTTTATCACTACATTACCTGGAAAATCCTTGCAATTTTCTCCACCGTCACGTCACGTCGCCCTCGCGCAGGGTGACTCGTCTTGTGCCTTTAAAAACTACAAATGAGACGTTCATCGCTCTGCCAAGTAGGCCTAGGTCTACTTCAAGTTCAGTCTAGAAATGCTCATCCACCACCTCGCTTGCCGACCCACGTTGTTGGCCTTTTCCGGTTGTGCAAGCAAAGCACATTAGGAAAAAAGGAACCAATAATCATAAATTACAGTTATTGTTTCGTTTTGGTTTCCCTCTTTAGTTTATGTTCTGTTTAGTGTTGGAAAAAGGAAAACAAACACTAATTCCTAATTATTTGGTCACACAGATGAACTGTAGCCAAATATTGAGTTATTTCGTTTTCCGTTTGCCAGATCGAATGGAATACTTGAATGATCGGATGATACACGGACGTTAAGGACACATTTTTTGCGCTTTTCCTATTTATTTGAGCTTTTGACGGAATAACAACATTCTGGGCAATAAAACGGATAAAAAAAGAACAGAAGTAAGCCTCCCAAAATCAGCAAAAAATCTTAACACTCATGTAAAATATAAAAACGAACAGTACTTGGCTTAAAAAACCTATTTTCATTTTCAGATAGGTGTACTCTGTTCACTATTCTTTGTGCAACACGTCGGCGTTGAAATACATGATGACACGGCCTTTGTGTTGGCCTCAGTCAAAATCTCTTGTCGTTGACAAGGGTCTTATTTTTTGAAGGGTCGTATTTGCTGAAACGTCTCTCACAGTCCACAGAACTGACTGGAAAAAAGATGTAGGACAAGGCGAAATCGGCCACCCTTGGAAAGCTTTGCCTTGTGCCCTTTCAGTATTCTGTAAGGTTTAGGGAAGATGGCAGGCTTTCATTTCACAGACAGTGATAGTATTGTACCCATTCCTCACTGAGCTCTGGAGATGGGCTCTGGAGCACTCAGTGTGCTATAGTCTTCCATCTGCCACTCCCAACTATCATACTCAATGTGAGATCGCTGAGAAACAAAGTGCACGGACTTCACACACAACACCTGTTTGGGTAGGCTTATGGACAAAGTTGTCATTTATGTTTCAGCCAAACATGGCTGACAATAAAACAACCAAATGTTCCTGACTACAATAAAGGAGTCAAATAGGCTACTTTGAATGAACACTTTGTGAAGTGGGAGAGCTACAATCTCTGGCAACAGTGTTCATTTCCTTTTCCTTTCCTGAAGTGCACAAGTGCACTATTTGAGACACACTGAATCAGTTTTGCACTGCCAGACTAAACAAAGTAGAACTAGCCTTCGCAACGCGACACAACAACGAGCCATCACCTCTCATCAAATGAGAGGGGAGCGTGTCTATGTTCCCACATCACGTACACATTTAACATTAATTTTTAAGCCCATTGGTCACACAGCATATTCCTGTTGCTCCATGTTCCCACATTCCTAAGAATTCATTCAAATTTAGGCCCTATGTTCTAAAGGCATGTTCTCTTAGTTTACTCGGAAATGTGGGGACATGGAGTTGTAGAACATAGGACCTATATTTGAATAATTTCTTTAAAATGTGGGAACATGGAACAGCAGGAATAAGCTGTGGGAGAACATAGAGCTGACCCCAATGAGGGTGGGGGGCAACCGCCATTCTGACAGTATTTGATTGCCATTCCGAGTCATTTAAACATTGTTGCAAGTACTTAAAGGCGCATGAACAACGTTCAAACTCTATTGACATATGCAACAATGTTGCGACACGAATGGAAAGTGGACAGATTGACAGCGCAATTAGAGCATTGGTGTATAATTTTATCACGGTCCAAATGACCTTAAAGGTAGGGTCTGAGATCTTTGAATAACAGTTCCTGCAAGCTGGAAAAATGGTTCCTGCAATAAAACGTCAATGTCGGAATGGCGATATGTCTGAATGACGGCATGTAACCAATGAAGGTCACAATCTCTCAGGGGTTGTGATTCCTCAGGCTGTCGGAATGGCACTCCCGTAATAGTCCAGTCGTGATCCCCATAGGCCCCTATACTGAACCCAGAAATGTTGAGTAACCTAAAGTTTTATTGCACAAATGTCATCTATAGGTCAAATTAAGGGGATTTAGCTTGATTGCCTTTGCATAAATATATCGTTAAGGTAAGACTATAGGTGAATAGGCAAAAAAAACTTAAGTCATAGACATCACCTTGAAACTTTCTCAGTTCATTACTGATGATAAGAGAAGGAAAAATGTATTAGATGTTTTTTGTATTTTGAAGTTAAGATATGCAATTGAGGGCATGTATCTTCAAGTATGCACTAATGTGCATACACACAAAATCAGTTTTGCATGGTAAAGCAGACTCCAAATTGTTTTTCATTGGGTAAAATATATGTATTTCAGGGTTGAGTTAGTGAAAACCTTTTGAGGACCCTGGTCAAGAGGCAGTTTTGACATGTACCGTAGATGGATGATTTAGATGTTTCATGCTAAACAGCCGTAGCTTACTCTATGCATGATCTATCAATTGTGATAACATGAATCAATAATTTGCATCCCTCACCACACCATTTAAAAAGTTTTGGGGGAACCTTATCTTACTACACAACAAAAAAAAATGAGGCTGAAGAGTGTCTCAAAACAGAATATGGAGATGGTGAAGGCTATGTGGTTCTAAATGTGTTTACATGTGTGCGCTTGCTTACACAATGGTATGCAATAATTAATGAATTGGCTCTCAGTAATCCATACCAAACGTGTTCTATCAGGCTCAGGTTAGGACTCTGTGCTCTGTGCCAGTCAAGTTTATCCACACCAACCATACTCTGTCATTCAGGTCTGTGTGCACCAATGCACAAACAAGGTACAAGGTACATAGTCATGGTGTAAGAGGAAGGGGCCTTCTCCAAACTGTTCCTTCAAGGTTGGGAGCATGGAATTGTTCAAAATGTTTTGGTATCCTGAAGCATTCAACATTCATCTCACCGGAACAAAGGGGCCAAAGGCCAACTCCAAAACAATCACACATGCACCAAATGTCATACTTGGCACAATGCAGTCCGAAATTGACCCTTCTCCTGGCCTCCTCCAAAACCCAGACTTGTCCATCAGATTGCCAGATGGAAAAGCCTGTGTATCACTCCTAAGAACACCAGAAGTCTCCAACAATCTAGAGTACAGTGGCAGTGTGCTTTACAGTTTACACCATTGCATCTGGGGCTTTGCTTCTTCTTCTTAATACGGTTTATTGGCGGTTGGCAAGCAACTCATTCATCTTTCGCTTGTCCGCGACAGCCAACCCGCGGCAGTACCACCCCTGGCCACCAGCTAGTGCTCATTCTCATAGCTTCCAGTTTCTCTGATGGCCTGCACGGGACGGGTGTGAGGGTAGAGTGTGGGGTGACAGCGCTTGCCCCCCAAGTTTCTTGGGGTGGTCGTGTGGGAAACATGAGCAAACTGCATGCTCACTCCCCAAACTGTTAAAAGCTGAGCAACGTAGCACAAAGCACAGACATGGCTTATCTACAGATCGCGCACCGCAGAAATGGTAAGTTTGCCTGGCTCTTGCCCGACCTGTAGTTCCGCACAGCTTTGTGAGCTCCACTACTAGGTCTGGGAGCATGTAGCAGGATTCCATTTCCACAGTCAAAAAAATAATCGCAGCATTTATTGCTTCAATATCAACAAATTCTTTCAAAACCGTTTTCTGTTTATCTCTAAAGCGTCAATATAGTCTATAATATGTCCTGTGACTCCTCAATGCGAGCTGCCATTGATATTGAAGCGATAAATGCTTGGCATTATTTTTTGAGTCCAGAAATTGAATCCTGCCACATGCTCCCAGACCGATGTGTGTGTGTGGAGCGCCACCAGGGGGCTCCAGAGCACACACACAGAGGTCTGGTAGGAACCAGGCTAATGGTAAGTGCCTTGTGAACAATAAGCTACAGCCAAAACGGAACAAGAAATGATGTTACATACTGGCGTTGCAGCAGAACTGCGTGCGGTACATTTATAAAAACCAACTTCGTGCTAGGCACGACAGGTACCCTCCAGACAGTGTTTCCCAACCAGGGGTACATGTACCACTATGTGAGCACACTGCAGGACCTGCGTGAAGCTGCCACCCCACCCTCAAGTGGGGACAGCTTCACTGCAGGGGGTACTTCTTGATAGCCTGAAAGAGGAAATAGATTTAGTGAAATGGGGACACACAATAATGAGAAAAGGTTAGCCGTTTAACTTGTAGAGTAACACAACAGCACACAAAATTTTAAAAATAATCCCAGTCAATCTCCAGGGCAGATTTTAAGTGGCCCTTTTCCAACAGCCATTTTCGGCACGCCTTGGTACGTGAGTTGAGGTGTTGTCCGGTAGGAAGATTACTTATTTTGATGAATGTGTTCTTTGTTTTCTCTACCTGGGCCTGAAATCTTAAGCATAAAAGAGTAACGGGCTAAAATCAATACACCCACTTCATAATCCACATTTACAAGGGTTGGCCCCATCAGTGTCGCCGATTTAGCGACTTCTTGACATCTCTGGTGACAAAAAAAACCCATCTGGCGACTTAAACGACTCGTTGGTGCATCTGGCGACTTTTTAAAACGTGCATTTTAAATTACAAAATCATTGTGTTTCAACATAACACTGCACCACCGTCAGAAGCGTTTCCTACGGTCAAGCATGGCTGCTGATTAGCTCTGATCACAAAACAGTAGCTATCACTGTCCAATTGTATTGTAAACAAAGTCATGTGCACGCACCATCCTACGTACTTCCGCCGATAGACTTCTCCGCACTACGTCGGTTTTCTGTGGAACCCCATGTTGAGTGGCAGGATTTGGCTGGTGTTCTGACAAAAGATCCTACGTTGTAATTCTGTCAGACATGTCTGTTTAACTGTCCTACATCGCCAAAGATAGATGTCAGACATGTTTGTTCAACAACTTATCCTGATTTTTCAGAAAATGTCCTTCCCACTCCCTGCAATCGTATCAGCTGAAACAACCTCCAGACCATGAATACGAAATTAAATGGTAGTATTATGGGATGGTCAGGACCAGGCTAGGCTGAAATTAAATGTCAACAAATCCTTCCATGCTCGATACAGGGGAGTGTTGCCGTTTTCCGGGACCTCTCATGGCTCTACCAGTCAACGATGAGACAAAGCCATCTGTCTTCTGCACTCACAGCCAAAAGCAGCTCATGGAGTTGGACCTTACATCGTCCACTCTCCCTACCCTCTGATGCACATCCGACAGCTCGTCTACCGCATTAACTGAAGTGTGGCAAGCCATGTAAGTGGCAATGCGTAACTCACGCCTTTTCTGCGACCAGGGTGGGTAGTGGATTTTAATGGCGCTGACAGTGAAGGCCTTGACCGAGGGTGTCGTGCATCTTGCCGTGTGCTTTCGTATAGTGACATGGTCCCCCACTTTGACATGACAATCTCTAGACGATCCCACACTGAAGCTTGTGTTAGCACTACACAACTTCTAGCACAGAAGCCCCTAACTCAGTGACAGTTCGCCCTTGAAAGTTGACTCTCGATCAGGGACGGTTTATGATTCCATGGTGATTTTTCAAGGTGTCATGGCATGAAATGTTCACTTTCTGAGGTTCTTGAGCCTTAAAATGAGTTATTCTAACCATGTCCAATAGCCAACTGTGTACACCAAGCTGTGCTGGAGGTTCCTCCCAGTTTGGCCTTTGGACTTTTGGCCACCTCTGGCGACAAAAAATAATAATCTAGCGACTTTGCATCTTTTCAGGCTCAATCTGGCCGAATCTAGCGACTATTTCGCTTGTCTTGTGAGAGGCAAATCAGTCTCCCTCCCCATGACACCACACAATGCATTTTCAGTGGCGGGTAGAGACAGATGTGACACATGATGCACTACGGTGTGGCAGCTTTTGTGATACGCACAGGAATTCTCATGCACATGTACATCTGCTTGTATGAGGCTACGGCAAGTGATATGGGACAAATATCGGGCAGGAACCGAATGTCAACATAAACCGAGATTATACAATCTTCGATATGGTCACCAAATGTTTTGGGACTGTCATTTATGTTATGCCTACACTTTGAATTAGATCAGAGTCTTGTTACACAGGTATATTTGATTTACCTCAACTGTACCCTGCACTTAACTTTACTCGGTCTACCCTACAAGTAGATACAGGGGGCATGAGAATCCGGTGCGTATCACAAAAGCTACCACAACGGCTACCGGTATGACAAATTTAAATGAGCACTAGCAGGCTGGCCACACCGACTGCAGTGAATCCCGGGCACTGGCGACAAAAAACTCATCTAGCGCCTTTAGCGGATTTTTGGTGCATCTGGCGACTTTTCAAAATGTGCATTTTCAGTGACAAATTCATCGTTTTTCCACATAATTCTGACTGCGCCGGCATCAGAAGAATTTCCCACAGTTAAGCAGGGCTGCAGATTAGCTCTGATCTCCAAAAAGTAGCTAGCACCGCCCATTTGTACTGTGGATGAAGGCATGTGGGCAAGTTTTCTGTAGATCAGCACGCCGTGCGTGACATTGTGATGTCATACGTAATGTCATGACGTCATCTAGCGACTTTTCAGCAAGCCCATATCGACTTTGGATGATTGTCTTTTGGCAACACTGCATTCACTCCTACCACGGCTCGAAGTTGCCGCTTCACCTACAAAGGGGCGTGTCACGTGTACGTTCTGAAAGACAGCTGTGACGTTACACAGAAGTGTGTGGGGATTGGTTGTTCCACCATCCTATTGCGTGGCGTTGAGTGCCAAGGCATTTTGATAGACAACCGTTTATCCCGCCCACACTCTCTCCGAGCTCGCCTAGACCCTTGTACAGCTTTTTGATGTACGGGTCTGGCTCGCCAGGCTAGTCTGTTCATTCAAAGCTGCTCATATGGTAAACGGCCTCGAAACAGCGAATCATGCGATTAAAGGCCAACTTCCGATAAAACTCAGTTTTACTCACTCCTTTCGAAGATCGGACGGTCACCCCAAGTTAAACTCACTTGCAAGGCTCTCATAGCGGTGCGTCAACTCTCCTGGCTGTGTTTCCCGGTGTTTCCCAATTTACATCAATAATGCAGAGAAACGAGCGAATCACGAAAGCCTTTCTGTGTTTCGTCACGTCGAAAGAAGGCGTTGCCCACAAAGGTTTATATCGACCCATTTATCTAAAAACATGTCGAGTAATTTTTTTCTGCTTGTTTTCAAAACAAGCAACGTCTGGTGGTCCGAAACATAGCTTAGCTTAGCTATCAGCTGGTTGCTACTCTCAGGTACACACACAGCACAAAGCCTCATACATAAAGCCTGCTCACTCCGGTTGCTCCGTGCCTACAGCTCGCCTAGGGGTCGCTGTCGAAAGAGCACAGCCCTGAATGGAGCCTGCACGCCTCCGTTGGCGCCCCTATAGTGCAGTACCACCCGGAGAAGTGGCGACTCTGTTTCCCATTACATTCTCTCCCAAGGCTGGAGGACTGAGCCAATCAGAGACGCGTTTCTTTGAGAGCAGGAGGAGTGAGCCAATCAGAGACGCATTTCCACGAGAAACACGGAACACTCTCTCGTTTCTCCACAAGCCACCTTGCCAGCTTGCAAAAACGTCTTGAAACAAAGCAACCAGAACGTTTTTTAAAACAGGACCAACGCGTAACACATTCAATAACAATTGGGAACACGGCAATATTAATTAAATTACGTTGAGAGGCGATCTTTAACCTAATCACAAACTGCACCAGCACAACGTTTTTCAAGAGCCCCAGACAACTTTAGAGACAAAAAACAAGGAGAAACTGTATTTTATTGTTATTCACGCTTCACGCTGTGCTAATTTAAAACGTAAGCTGGGGTATTTGAGACAGTCTGTCTTCGCTTGTGGACTGTTAAAAGCAGAGTAGAACGCACCGTCCATTCCGTCTCTGTCGCCCTGTTGACTGGCAGGATTTGGCATAAGCCTATAGAAAATTTCCCGAATTTTGGCTTAAAATATGGTAATTTTCCCAAATTTTGTTAGCTCAAACTTGACAGGTATGCAACCTGGCCCGTGTCATTTGCCGATCCTCCCCCATCTCTCTTCCCCACTCGCTTCCTGTCACCATCTCCAACTGTCCTATCAAATACAGGCAAAAAAGCTTTTGGATTACTTTATGGATTTTGACAAAATTAGCTTTTCTGTACACTACAGGTTCATCATCCTTCCCGCTTGACTTCTGCAGTTAAGCTTCTCAAAATTGATCACCAAGCCCAAGAGAACCACTTGATGTCAACAAAGCTTTGCTCCGGAGCATGTTAAGAACTCTGGATCTTAAAGGCTGAGGTTTGAGTTTAGGCAAAACAGCAAGCGTTTCCTGATGAAGATGGTGTCAAAAGCTTTTCGAAAATGCACCAGTGAATTGTGCACTGGTAAGATGTCTGTCCTGGATCCAAGAATAGTCCTGAAGAACAAAGAGCTCAGTTCCCAAAAACTGACAACAGTTCTGCAACTCCTTGTTGAATCTGATCGGCTGGAAGAAAACTGCTGTGATGGTGATCATCGGGAAATTCTTCCGTTTTTTGACACAAGCTTGATGCAGGCATCAGACTCATTCCAGAAGTTCAACCCACAGAGTGATCGAGTGGATGAATTCTACCATGGACTCCTGGCTAATAATCTCTGATCCTCTCACATGGCCAGGCTTCTGCCAAGAGGGGTTTTTCAGTAAACAAGGAGGTTATGGTGGTAAACCTCAAAGAGCCCACACTGATTGCACACCGGGTCATCCATGACCGTTGAAGGGCTGCACAACATCACGTCCTCGAAGGACTTGGGCCAAGTTACCTCATGCACCTTGAAGAGGAGAATGAAAACGGTCAGAATGAACAGACAGTGATGAAGAGTATAACACTGATGGAGGAACTATCAGAGATGAAAGCCAAAAAGAAGGGGATGGAAGATGATGTGAGGGCCCTCATGAAATCTGCTAACAGTAACGCGGAAAAAGCTGGAACTAAAGGCAAGCTGTACTACATTACAAAATTCAATGGACTTTTGGAAGAGCTGCAAAAGAAAAACAAGCTGATCTTGAAACTGTGGACTAAAAGCTGAGCCTTGACGTCTGAGTGGTTGACAGAAATACAATGACAATTCAAGAACACATGAAAATATATTCCACTGTATCCACAATTCAAATTGAGTGTGTGTGTGTGTGAGAGATAGAGAGATAACATTACAGGTACAATGATTGAATGATAGCCTTGTGGATGATAAACATAGTCTGTCAATCATGTGCATGATCAACTTATCATATCTTTCAATTTTAGACCAATTCAGTTGGATGGGGATGCTGATTTGGGTTCCAGGGACCGATGGAGAGGACAGGTGAGTGAGGAAGACTGTGGGCCAGGCAGAGGACGAGGACGAGCCAGGGGGAGAGGAAGAGGAGGACGCAGAGGGAGAGAACGGGGAGGAAGCAGAGCGAGAGGAAGAGGCAGAGGAGGAGGCAGGGTCCTCTCAGGAGAGCCATGGCACGGGCCCGAGGTTGCAGATGTGCCACCTCCCCGGCCTGTCTTCCGCCCTGCACGCACTCCGGGTCCCCAGCTCTGGGGTGGAGCGGAGTACACCATCCTGGAGCTGTTTCAGCTGTTCCTGCCCACCTCTTTGCTGACCATCATAGTGCGGAATTCTAACCTCTACGGCATGAGGTCACATCCGGAGCAGTGGAGGGCAATTACAGTTGAGGACATGTTCTCGTACCTCGCAGTGATTATTGACTTGGGCTTGGTGCCACTGAAAACAATGAGGGACTAATGGAGGAGGACAGAGTTGCTCAGTCTGCCATTCCCCCCGTCTGTCATCTCAGGCCGGAAATTTGCAGCAATATCCCGGACCGTGCACCTAAGCTCCCCGACAACCGACGAGGTCAACTCCAGCAGGGCAGGCACCGCTGCATACGACAGGCTGAGCAAGGTGTATGAGGAGGTCCGGGCAGCCTGCAAGGCCCACTTTCACCCAAGGCAGCATGTCTCCATTGATGAGAGGATGGTAAAATCAAAGGCCCGGACCATCTTGAGGCAGTTTATGCCCTACAAGTCCACAAAATGGGGCTACAAACTGTTTTGGCAGACTCCTCCACGGAATATACTTGGGACTTCTATGTCTATGACGGCAAGGGGTCACCTATCGTAAAGGGCCTGAGCTACGACAGCGTGATCAATCTCATGGACGTGGAGGTGCTAGGGCAGGGCTACAAGCTTTTTGTGGATAATTTCTACACCAGCCCTGTCCTGTTCCTGGACTTCCTAAAGGTCTGGGCTTGTGGCACAGTGAGGGAGCAGCGGATTGGTTAGCAGAGGGACCGGCCTGGTGGGCTCAACCGCAGATCACCTCGGGGGACCATCCTCTGCTCTTCGTGAAATGGCGTGGCACGAAGGATGTTAGCATTCTCTCCACCATGTGGCACACAGCGATGCATCAGTGCAGAGAGGTGGGAGGCAAGAGGGAGAGCGTTGAGTGAGGACCATCACCGCTCCACCAGCAGTGATCGCTTATAATGCATACATGGGTGGAGTGGACCGCTTAGATGCACTGATAAGCTTTTACAACATTGTGCATAAAACAAGGAAGTGGTGGCGCACTTTGTTTTTTCACTTTGTTGACATTGCAGTGGTCAATGCATTCATCCTCCACAAGGAGCTGGCCACAGAGAGGCAGGAGGTCCCTCTCACCCAGAAGGAGTTCCGGGAGGCCTTGGTACAGGAGCTGAAGGACAAAGGCTCTCCTTCTACTGCCCCCCCAATGGCCCCTCCTCCAGCTCCCCCTGGGGTGTCTCACATGCCACATCATTTCACACCGGATGGCACTGCTGGGAGGCGGCGATGTGTGCACTGCAGGATGCGGACCACTGTGGAGTGTAGTTCATGTGGTGTGGCACTGTGCTTCATGGTGACCAGGGACTGCTACACAGAGTGGCATGCGGTAAATGTAAATATGTAAATACCTACAATGACTGTTGCTTGTTCTAAGCTGCCTGTTCTGAGTTGGCATGTTCTGTTTTGTTCAGTTTTGCCAAGGCATGCTCCACTCTTATTTCTCTGCACTAGTGGCTGTAGCCATACCACACCAAGGCATGCTCCACTCACCACTTTGTCGTCGCCACGCCACACCAAGGCATGTTCCACTCTCACCTCTCTGCACTGCTGCTTGGACCTCCTCATACAAAGGCCTCACCTCATGCTGCTCCACTCTCATCTCTATCATCGCCAGGCCACACCACGCCAAGGCATGCTCCACTCTCACCTCTCTGTCGTCGCCACACCACGCCAAGGCATGCTCCACTCTCACCTCTCTGTCGTGTTTGTGAAGTTTTAGGTGTTTGATTCTAGTTATACAGCTTTGGTCGTTTTGGAGTCTCCAAACGGCTGGACATACCTACTGGTCTAGAATTGTCATTTTTTGGTCTTTTGACTCCATATTTGGACTGCTTGAAGTCAACACCTGTGTCTATTACCTGAATGTGTCTATATATATATACAGAATGTCTGTCATGTCATTACATAGGCAAATTTATGGGCGGGAAAGAAACTCCATCATTTCAACCTCTGTAACTATTTTTCAGTAGGTCACACAATGAAACAAATCCCATAACAGCAATCCTGAGAGTGTTACCTTTCCATTGATACCAGCCAGACCTCTGACTCTCAAACTATATGGAATTTATGCCAAAAAGAAGAATCCGTACCAAAGAGTAGAGCTGTAATAAAACCCGGACGATCCGGATCAAGACCTCATCCGGACAGACCGGATGGCTGTCATGCACTGATCCACCAAAGGCGGGTCATACGGCATTTCATTAATATGTCAACAAAATGGCAGTTACAGCGCGAGAAATTATGAAACCGGAATATATATTCCTCTTTAGTTGACTACAACAGCATTCTCTAATCTCTCTAGTATGTTGTTCAGTCACAAAGTAAAACGGAACCAACTCCTGCCTAGTCGAGCCCGTTTGATCCGTCCTGACTCTTATTGAGTCGCGGATCCCTACTCCCAGATAGATGTGCTTCTGATTCTGTTGAGGTCTACATATGGCAGGAGAGACTGCATTTCAGGTACAGTCTTGATTAGGGTAGAGCATGTGATGAATTGGCCCATAAATCCTTGCTCTATGCGGGCATATGACCTGGACCGCCCTCGAGAAAATGACGAAAGTTCCCACTTCTGCTTATGAAATTGCGTAGGCCTATTGGTCGCGTTCGCGTGCACGGCAGAGATCTGCGAACGCGATGATTGACAACGCCCTGCACAGTCGCAGCCGGTTGGGGTTGAAGTTGCTTTCCGACACATTAAAGGATTTATCCGGAGTTGGAACAAGTTTGCCTGATTTTTGCATGTTTGGGATGAAATACAGTCACTCTAGAGCAAAATCAAGGCAAAAGGATGCGTTTTGAGAAAGTTTGATAATATCACGTTAGCCTCGTTAGCCATATCAGCTATGCAATATGAAAGATGCGGGCATCGTTTTTCGGCGGTTACACACATTTCAAAAACACAACATTTTAAAGTCTTGCACAGCTCAAAACAACGTCACACTTACCTCGTAATATGTTGAGGGTATCCACACATAAACCGAAGTGTCCAAAGTCCTTCATGTATTCTTGAAAGGTCTGCAGAATGTGTTTTGTGAAGCTACTACCTTGAGAATATCTAAATTACGGTCAAGACAACTATTTGACACTAAAGCCCACCAAGTAGATTGCAGAGTGCGTCGCACCATCAGCTATATTATTTCCATAGCGAGTAACCACAGCTGATGGTGCGACGCACTCTGCAATCTACTTGCTGGGCTTTAGTGTCAAATAGTTGTCTTGACCGTAATTTAGATATTCTCAAGGTAGTAGCTTCACAAAACACATTCTGCAGACCTTTCAAGAATACATGAAGGACTTTGGACACTTCGGTTTATGTGTGGATACCCTCAACATATTACAAGGTAAGTGTGACGTTGTTTTGAGCTGTGCAAGACTTTAAAATGTTGTGTTTTTGAAATGTGTGTAACCGCCGAAAAACGATGCCCGCATCTTTCATATTGCATAGCTGATATGGCTAACGAGGCTAACGTGATATTATCAAACTTTCTCAAAACGCATCCTTTTGCCTTGATTTTGCTCTAGAGTGACTGTATTTCATCCCAAACATGCAAAAATCAGGCAAACTTGTTCCAACTCCGGATAAATCCTTTAAGGTAGGATGGAAGGACGCTTTGCAAATGGTCCATCATAATGACGACTCCAGATTATGATCGGTTAAGCATCGCTTTGTGATGAGACCCCAACGGATCGGGGTTTGATTGGCAAACCATCGGAAGAGTGACCTATTCAACACTTTGCAAATGATCGGGGTTAGGTTGGCAATCCATCGTAATGACGACTCCAGATTGTGATCGGTTAAGCATCGCTTAGTGATGAGACCCCGACGATCGGGGTTTGATTGGCAAACCATCGGAAGTTATTAGATATAAGTAACTCGTACAAGGCAAAAAAAAAGCTTTCGATGCTTTGCCAATGTTTAGCCAACGTCGGCAAGACGCAGTGTGCTGTCTGGGTTTGTCACTTCCATAACGGTAAAACCCTTAACCGACTCCACTAAAGTTGTTATATTTTAATATAAGCATTTAAACAAGACCTAATGATGAAATTTCCACCTTTAGACTGCTTTTAAATTACATTTCAAGCCTTAGATATGTTCAAATCTCCAAAAGGCGGCCATTTTGGACGCCATCTTGAATTTCTCAGAGAGCCCAAGGGGGATTTTTTTTTGCCCATTTTTTTTTTTTTTGCCCATTGGGAAACTCCAATTCCCATTTGTCATTGTGACACAGCACACAAGTGAACACTGCACACAACGAAATTGCTTTTATGCCTCACCCGTGCAAGGGGGCAGCCCTCAGTGGCGCCCCATGGGGAGCAGTGCGGTGGGACAGTACCATGCTCAGGGTACCTCAGTCATGGAGGAGGATGGGGGAGAGCACTGGTTGATTACTCCCCCCACCAACCTGGCGGGTCGGGAGTCGGACTTATGATTCCTGAAGGTATTCTAAAAATATCATGACATTTTCACTTTGTGACTAATTTGTTCAATCCACCCACTGAATATTATTGCGCTAAAACATGAAAAATCATCAATTTTGGACCCCACCTGGGCCACCATATTGAATTTCTCAGAGATGCCAAGTTGGATTCCTCTGGATTTTTTGTATGTTGTTCATATTACAGTAGAGTGTTAGCATACAATATTTGGTGCCAATCCAGCCACCCATTGAAAAGTTATTACATGAAAACATTTAAAATATCAAAAATCTTGGACGCCATCTTGAATTTCCCAGAGAGCCCAAAGGGGGATTCCTGGGGACTTTTAGTATATTATTCCTAGAGGTATTCTGAACATATCCTGAAATGTTCAGCTTGTAACTAATTTGTTCCGGGTGAAACTCTAATACTCTTGGCCTATCTGGAACAGTTCAGTCAACTCCATGAGAGTTGTTGTCTTCGTCCAGATTTTGTATGTTTTCCCACCAACCTCAACATTCACCTTTTCCCATTTCTCCCATCTTGCTGAATCTCTTTTTACTGTGGTCATTAAGCGGCACCTCATCAAAGCAGCAGTTTGTACAGAGATGTTGCATGCATCTCACATCTGCTGTGCTGCATGTGATACTTGCAAGAAGTTCAGAGAGGCTATTTGTCGGAAGTAGGCATCTAGTTGCAAGGCTGTCGATCAGGAGAGACATGTTTTCGTGCAAGGCTGTCGATCAGGAGAGACATGTTTTCGTGCTGGTAGCATGCACATGTGTTGCGATCTTTTGGCTTTGCCTCAGTGATGTAAAAAGGTCTGTACCTTGTGAACTGGTGGTATGACAAATGATCGTCAGGGTTGCCAGATGTGTCTGACCAAATCCTGCCCAAAAGGTTCTCAAAAACCGCCCAAATTCAACAAATTACATTGACTTCTATGCGCCCAAAACGGCTTAAAAAAAACGCCAAATGGCCAATTTTTCCCGTTTTTGCCTGCCGACGCTCATCCCAAGTAGCCCAATCTGGCAACACTGATGATGGTTGGGAGTCAACGTGTTAAAGAAGGACATCTCAATGTCACCTGGAGTTGTTCAGCTTGTCTTGGAGATCCTGCAACCATTCTCAGAACTCATCTTTGGACATTGTGTAGTCTCTCACTGCTGGAACAAAGACTGTGGATGCTTAAACCAAATCTGACACCGGCAGTCGCTTGTCAAGGTTCTTCACGATTTTGTCTTATTTTCCTCATCAGATGTGGATCTTTTGTGTTCGCTACACAGATTTTTTTGATGCTCGTTCTGATGAGTGTGAGTGCACTGAGATGTGGGCTTACTTCACTGACAATCACAGTGAATTTTTCAAACTCTTCCAGAAATGATGCCAAGTTGGCAAACATGTTTAGTATCCAGTGTTGCCAGATTGGGCGGGTGCTTGGGATGAGCGTCTGCGGGCAAAAACGGGGAAAATTGGCCATTTGGCGGTTTTTTGAGCCGTTTTGGGCCCGTAGAAGTCAATGTTATTTGTTGAATTTGGGCGGATATTAGCGCATTTTGGCGGTGTTAGAGAACATTTTGGGCGGGATTTGGTCAGACACATCTGGCAATACTGTTAGTATCAGGATGAAGGCTTAAGAGGGGTTTGTCGACTCTCTTTAGGATCTTAGGACCTCTTTTTGTAAGCTAATTAGGCTTCGGATCACGATTCCAATGTGTTGGGACAGTTGCCTTCAGTGTTTTGTGTGTGAGTGCGCGCGCTCGTGTGTTTAGATTTTTCTGTTCCCAGCAGACCATCCTTGGTCTTGCACCCCACCAACAGGATCATTGGATCAGCGTTCATGTCCTCTTGTAGGGTCTGAATTTTGGCGTATAGCTCTGCCATATTCTGTTCCAAAATAAACTCATCAATGAGATGTGTCTTCAAGTGCAGGGCAGATACGATTTCCTTGCATAGGACAATGAATATCTGTAGCTCGAGTATTTTGTGAAATGTGTCTGTCATGACCAAGTTGTCCAAACTGTGTGCAACGCATGTAACCAGTGTTGCTAAAATAAAATCAGCCATAGTCGCTATGGGCTTGCTGAAAAGTATGACGTCACAATGTCACGCACGGCGTGCTGATCTACAGAAAACGTGCCCACATGCCTTCGTCCACAGTACATATGGGCGGTGCTAGCTACTTTTTGGACATCAGAGCTAATCTGCAGCCCTGCTTAACCGTGGGAAACGCTTCTGACGGCGGCACAGAGTCAGAATTATGTGGGAAAACGATGAATTTGTCCCCGAAAATGCACGTTTTAAAAAGTCGCCAGATGCACCAAAAAGTTAGCCTGGTCCTGACCATCCCATAATACTACCATTTCATTTCGTATTTATGGTCTGGCATTTGTTTGCTCTGAAGCGATTGTAGGAAGCAGGAAGTTTGCACTCAGTTATGGTTTGAAATTATTGGACACCTCTCACCCAATCGCTGGCAGTTACTGAACAACATCATAGCACAGACAGATGTGTACGTCATTGTCACGAGCATCCTCCCCCTTTCGTCCGCACGTGGGGGGCGTATTCGATTATTGGCTGTTTTATGGGGGGGGGGGGGGCGTATTGCGATCAAAATTCTACTGCTCCAGGCACTCCACAGAGAAGCACGGCCAGACTACAGTAGTGCAGCCAATCCTTTGGCGGAAGTACGTAGGATGGCTCGCGAGGCTACCAAAAAGTTGCTAAAGGCGCTAGAAGAGTTTTTCGTCGCCAGTGCCCGGGATTCACTGCGGTCGGTGCGGCCAGCCTGCTAGTGCTCATTTAAATTTGACATACTGGTAGGCCTATGCATATCCCAAGGAGCCGTTGTGGTAGCTTTTGTGATACGCAGTACAGTTGAGGTCAATCAAATATACCTGTGTAACAATAAGACTGATCTAATTCCAAAGTGTAGGCAAAACATTTGGTGACCATATCGAAGATTGTGTAATCTCGTTTTATGTTGACATTTGGTTCCTGTCATACCTTTGTCCCATATCGCTTGCTGTAGCCTCCTACAAGCAGATGCACATGTGTATGAGAATTCCAGTGCGTATCACAAAAGCTGCCACACCGTAGTGCATCATGTGTCACGTCTGTCTCTACCCGCCACTGAAAATGCATTGTGTGCAGGGTTGCACGATGAGGCTGATGATTTCCAGCCCAAAAAATGCTCAAATCCCGCCCAATTGTATTGATGTCTATGGCAAAAAATTGGGCGGGTTTTTCCTGATAAATGCCACACGGCCATCCTAAGCAGCCCAATTGGGCGGGAACCAGCCTCGTGGGGAGGGAGACTGATTTGCCTCTCACAAGACAAGCGAAATAGTCGCTAGATTCGGCCAGATTGAGCCTGAAAAGTCAGGTGATTTTTTTTTTTTTACGCCAGCGGTGGTCAAAAGTTGCTAAATTGGCAAACTGCATGTAACTCAGTCTTGATCTAGTAAGCGAGACAGTTTTACCATATTTGCTGCTCCGTCTGTTGTGTCGAAGAGGAGACTATTTCTCTCTTGAGGAAGGAATTCTTCCAGTATTTCTCTGACAAATATGCTGAGGTGTTTTGATTTTTTATTTCTTTTACTCTCTATACTGGTTTCACAATAAGTGTGAATAGACAGAAGTTCCACTTCTGCATCCACAGTTCAGTCTCGCACCAACATATGGGTGCCTATGGTGAGCGTCAGTCCATCCTAGCATGACTATTCAATGCTAACCTGTTTGTTTGAGATAGGCATTGTTCAAATTTCAAGTAGCCTACTAGCAGTTGTCAGTCAGACAGACATACTGTAAGTCTTAACTAGCCAGGCCACGCCCTCCTAGTGACACGACACCTTCGGCATTGCTTTTAGTCAGTCCAAGAGCAGTGTAAATATCGTTTATGATCTCCCGAAAAATCTGGAACTCCAACCACTATGACTAGCAAACCTAGGGAGGCCGGTCAACCATGCTGTTTGAGAAACGTTAATTGTTATGCTCTTGGTCAGTGTGATGGAGTAACCATTACTAGGGTTGTGTGTGTGTGTTCTGACTGTCACACCAACGAGCCTGGCTCTTTGTTGTAGTGGTCAGAGCCCCAGTTTATTACCCTAGAAGGTCCCCTTTGCTACAAATGGTGTCAGAAATGGGATGGATACCGTACCCATTCTGTGTAAGCCGTAATTCCATGTAAGGGACCCCCAGGATTGGTGACCGCGGTGCGAGGGAACCCAGTGTTGGGTGAAGCAATGATGACGTGGCACACTGGGTGGGAGAACCATGATGGCATTTGCGTGAGGGACACCATGAGTGTGTGAAGCGCTTCCCATAGGGGAAGGCAGTGTGATGATGTGACTAGCGCTGATTAAAACCCGGATGATCCGGATAAAGACCTCCGGACAGACCGGATGGCTGTCATGCATTGATCCGCCAAAGGCGGGTCAGACGGCATTTCATTAATGTCAACAAAATGGCAGTTACAGCGCGAGAAACTGTGAAACCGGAATATATCCTCTTTAGTTGACTACATCAGCCATTCTCTAATATCTCAGTTTGCTGTTGAGTCACGAACACTCACTTAGTAAAACGAAACCAACTCCCGCCCAGTGTTTCCAGATTGGGCGGGTGCCCGCCCAAATGGGCTACTTGGGATGAGCGTGGTGGGCAAAAATGGGAAAAATTGGCCATTTGGCGTTTTTTTAAGCTGTTTAAGGCCCATAGAAGTCAATGTAATTTGTTGAATTTGGGCGGAATTTAGCGCATTTTGGCGGTTTTTGAGAACCTTTTGGGCGGGATTTGGTCAGACACATCTGGCAACACTGCTTCCGCCTCGTCATTCATCGAGCCTGTTTGATCCGTCCTGCCTGTTGTGGCCAATTGAGTCGCGGATCCCCACTCCCTATGTGTGTGCTTCTGACTCTGTTGAGGTCTAGCCTACATTTCTAAATGTTTTTTACATCAGTCTGTAGGCTAGTGACTGTACTATCACCCGCTGCGTTACAGCATACAGACTTTAATGCCACTGCTGTCACTCCCCTCGTCCGAGTCAGCAGCGGCGACTCGGTGAGACGAATCCTGACTGAGTTGTTGGTAGCAGCGAATCCCCTACGGATCGGATCAATCGCTTAAATCAGCGGAAGCGAGTGGTCATCTGCTGCTCGCCTCCTGTCTATCCTCCCTGCTCAACCAGACTTCTGCACCCAAATATTTGACTTATAGTCTTCTTAAATGTAAACACACACATTATTTATTGCAAAATCAGGAATATGCCGTGTCACTGCTGCCAAAGGCTCTTCGAGTCGTGGTCGCATGTTTAGTGAGGAGACCCAGGGTCGGATCACAGCATGAGTTTAGGAACTGTGAGGATTCATAACGTGAGTTTTGTTGATCAAACTGTCTTACTCTTTGATTTATCGATGTGAATTGATAAATGGGGCAACAAAGGCGAGGCGCATGTCCACTTAACGGAAGAAACATTTAAAAAAATACATTATTATTATTTATTTTTATTTATTTTAAATAAGTGATCTGAATGACCCGAGTGATCCGTCTAATCCGGATACCCTCCTTGGAATGATCCAATCCATCCGGACGCCTCAAAGATTCGAGTTAAGCACCTCTAGATGTGACCATCACTAGGGTTGTTCTTGGGTGTGTTCTGACTGTTACATCTACGAGCCTGGCTCTTCGGTGTAGCGGTCAGAGCCCCAGTTTGTCCCGTATTTTCGGGAACTCAGAAAGTACTTGCATTGCTCTTGACCTGACTAGTTGCAAAGCCGAAGGTGTTGCGTCATTAGGAGGACGCGGCCTGGCTTCCAAAAATGACCTTTTCGGTTTCCCTCCTGGTCAGCAGCAGCAGCAAAGGAGGCAGTTGCCATCTCCTTGACTTCACGGCTCGACTGAAGCTCTCCTCTCAACTCTGTTTTTTTTCTAGCGTCTGTCTTCCGCTTTCCAGTGTATCGTAGCAAATAGGCACACTTGTGGTGGCACTGTGATATCAGTAGCCTAAATCTACTGTATGCTTCTCTATTGTTACCAGTGTGCACGTTTGGGTCATTTTTCTTGTAGCTTTACATGTGGATAAAACCATTGGGCATTTGGAGCACATAGATTGCAGCTCAATATGACTTACAAAATTGATGGCTGGTGGCGGCTGAAACAGTGGAGTACGTTTCACACACTTTCTTTTTTTTCCCATTACCTTGTCGGTGTGTGGCTGTGTGATATAAGCTTGATTTTCGCCGAAAGAATTGGTGCTTGCACATGCTGTATTTATGTTCCAGGAGCTGCTGGCGCGGAACGTCAAAGCACTGTTGGATCTGTAGTTCTTTTGACTTGTGAATTTTGTGTTTAGTGAACTGAAAAATGACAGTGGAATAATGAAATTTTGCTTGTTTTAAATACATGAAGATCAATTATCTATTTTTTGGCATTCCTGGTCCCGCCTGCCCCCCTTTTCAATTTTATTCCCATCCCAATCACGGGATTAAGGGCCATTGCTCACCAGCCATGCATGGAAACAGAGAAGTCTTTCCACACCAATAGTTTGGCAGCAGAGGATCACAGCTCAGTACTGTGCAGCGTTTGAAAAATCCAACGAGCGGAAATTTCAAAAAATGTTGTCCATGACAGTTAGAGATATTCACCTATTAGATGACACTCGATTTCCCCTTTGGGGATTAATAAAGTCCCTATCTCTCTTTATTAACTTAAATTCAGCACACACTATATCCTCAGCTGTGTGTGTGTGAGAGAGTCTGTTTTGTTTTACTTAACTTTCAAGTGAACCAACAAGAGCCTGTGGTCCGGAGATAAAGGCACTCCCCAAATTCCAATGTGATTTAAGCGTGAGTGTGTAATTAAACAGCTTTCACACACTGTCTCTCTCCCTCTCTCACACAGAAAGAAACGAAGCCTTATGACAACATCAATGAACACCTTTCCTTCCACCACAAACAAGCATGCCACTCATAAGAATACTCTCTTCTTAAAAAGCACATTTCATACTGTTCATGTTATCGAGTCATTCTCTTTAATTACACACCAATTAGCCTTGAAACAGATGACAGCAGAGTTTACCTCACTTAAATTCCCTTTTTCATTTTCTGTGCGATTCTTTCTACTTTGTCTTTCAAAGTAATACCGTTTTTTTTTAATCTTCAAGGAGTATTGCAGTAATCAGGGCTATAAATTAACTTTTTCCATCACCAGCCAATTTGGCTGGTAGACATTTTTTTTCTTACCAGCCAAATGGAAGGTCAACTAGCCATTTTTTTTCTCACCAAAATAAACCATGCATTAATGTTGCTTTTAATTATTTCATTAAACTAGGCTATGTCCTCAACTTATATTTATAGGCCTAAGTAATTATATTTTTATTGCCTGCATGTCATTATTTTTCATTCCATTTCCATATACTATACAGACAGCCAAACACTAGCCTATTACCTCACACACCATCACCCAAACCTCACATACAGTATAGGCCTACAACTCACACAAACACAGCATGCCTTCAACACTAATGTCACACACATACCAGACTTTCAACATACTAGCCAAACACACACACAACCAAACACTGCAAAACCTCTTATCCCCTACACAGCATCACTTCACACACAGTGAGCCAAATACCGTGGACAAAGCACAGAAAAGAGGTGAAGGGAGAAGAAGGAGACGGGGAGGGGAAGGAGATGGAGAGGAGAAGGAGACGGAGAGAACACCCACTTGCACTCACACACACAGTGCGTGAATGATGTCTGCATTGTGTGTTTATGCTGCTGCTGCTGTGTGACACCTTCAAGTAGAGGTCTGCGCGGGACAGATTTTCCAGTCCCGCGCCCGCCCACTCCCGCAGTGTTCAGTCCCGCTCCCGCAAAGAATTATGATTTTCAGTCCCGCTCCCGCCCCGCACCTGTAATAGTTTGCCCCGCTCCCGCCCGCGATTCCCGCATGATTCCGACGTTGGCCTACTGCTCAAGGCAAATCGTGTCATTAGATTGAAAAGTATAAGCGAAAGTGAAAGCCCGTTAGGAAACTCCAACTCCCATTGTCATTGTGACACAGCACTCCACAGCACACAAGTGAACACTGCACACAATGAAATTGCATTTATGCCTCACCCGTGCAAGGGGGCAGCCCTCAGTGGCGCCCCATGGGGAGCAGTGCGGTGGGACGGTACCATGCTCAGGGTACCTCAGTCATGGAGGAGGATGGGGGAGAGCACTGGTTGATTACTCCCCCCACCAACCTGGCGGGTCGGGAAATTACGTACGCTGTGCTTAGCTGAGCACATTACTGGCCTATTCTTAACCGTATAGTGCATGATGCTCGTTAGGTGGCACGAGCTGCAATAGGCTACAGGTCAATCTTATATGCCACTCATCATCACGTTCACATATGAAATAAAAATATAATAAGGTAAAATTAATCATTTTAAGCACCGTATGATGGAGCCCCACCCCACGAGTGCATTTGACCATAATAGCAATCGACAGCTCACGTCACAATTGATTTAAATGCAAACAAGTGAAATGGAAAAAATATTAGCCTGCCTTTTCTGAATCCAGAATATTGAAAATGTAACATGTAATCCTAATAATCATTATTATTTAAGTGGGCTAGCCATGGCCTGTCCCCCGTGGTGCATCTCCTGAATAAAAGGAGCGATAGAATGCGCTACTGAACCTTTTCCGTCGCTTTAAGCAGTAGGAGAAAGTGTTTGTTGCCTTTGCCAATGTGTATAATAACAACAATATGATATAATCTAATAATTGAATAATAATAGTAGTAGCAGTATAAGTATTAGCCTACTAGTAATGATAGTAATGATAATGATGAGATAACCATTTGAAGGAGAAAATAGTAGACAAGCATTTAGGAACAAGTGGACATTTTATATTTATTTTTCAGGAAAACATTTGGCTAACCCAGCATTATTTTTTAACAAAACACGGTCCTGAATGGCGTTGACGGACGCTCCTCATAGGCCTATAACAAAAAAATCAACAGTTGGCTACATAGCCATCAATATTTAAAGGAACAGACCACCCTTTTTTGATTTTCACATATTTGCAGTATTTCCAAGCATTATTCATGAATGTGCATGTCATTTTTGTCTATGTGCTTGCATTGCCTGGTTTAACAGTATAGCCAAAATAAGCTTAGCAACACAAGTCTATGGTACAAAATAAAACATCATCAAATGTACTTATAAACCATTTTAAAATGAATGTAAAATTCACCAGAATGTTAAGCGGCAATTTGATCCCGTCCAGTGAGCACTTGTGGCTTGATGCTAAAGATACCAGTTACTTCCAGTGATTATGCTAAGCTACGCTAATAATTTTGATCCAATAAATCTAAGTATTGAAAACACTGAGACGAAAATGATATGCACATTCATGAATAATGCTGGGAAATACTGCAAATATGTGAAAATCAAAAAATGGTGGTCTGTTCCTTTAAACGTCTACATATTTCGAAACTAGTTGGGATTGAGTCCCCAGCGCGCGCGGCTTTGTATGAAGAAAAAGAGAACATTGCCTAAAACGTGGGCAGCCTTGCATGTCAAATAGAAAAATCAAAAAAAATTTGGGAACTTATTTTTATTTTTTGAGTCAACTTACAGTATACAGCACAGATTCAAACAAACAGAGAAAACATTTTTTTTCTTGTAAAAATGTAAAACAATTCTCGTCCATCTCCTAACCAAGGCCTCCATTTTCAAGCGAAGGTACACCGTCAATCTCTCTATATTGTAAACTTCCTGGATTTTATTTTTCCATTGTGCAATCGTTGGAGGTTGTGGCTGTAACCATAAGGTTGTAATAACCAGGGGTGCACATAACTTTTTAAGGCCGTTACTCATATGCGCACCAGCAAATATGTTTTGGTACGCACCTCATCCGCGGTTAAAAAAAAAAAAAAAAGTCTACTGTCTGCCGTGTCGAAGGATAAAACATGATCACCACGAACGTTGACACATGTTGTTTGAAGGCTAATGCAACTGGTGCAAGGTAGCCTAATCAAATTTGTTGTTAGTTTGGTATTTTTTAAATCTTAATTAGCCTACAAACGGTCAACAGGTCATCTTCAAGTTAAGTGATTATTGTCTGGATTTCATCTGTTTTTGCCGATTTCGCCGTCATGCCTGCTAACTGATGCACAGAGGGGGAATAAACTTGTATGCGGTGTCCGTTTGGAATATGGTGGGAGGAAGCTGACGAAATTAAGAAGTGGAGCTGGCCGGGAACTGCGTGCATTTAAGAAGCCACGCGCATGGATGCATGCTTTCAGTTTTTAACTTCTATGCATCGGAATTGCCAATGAGAATGACGGGGGTGCGCGTCCATTCTGGGAGTTAACAGATGGCACAATTCCATAATGATGGAGGGAGTAGGAGAAACCTGACTGTCATTAGATTTACAGTTGATATGCGAGTGACATGTCTATTTTTAGGCATTCATGAGAAAACGGGACACATCGCGTCCCTTAGGCCTACCTGTTCAACACGGAACGCATGCTTTCACTACCACATACGGAACGATTCCGCATTTCAAGGGACTGGCACTACATTTCTGTCCGCTCATCATTAGTCTCAAGCCACGGCACTTGGAGCCACTTCGGATAGCTTTGTTTTTTAATTCTCTAACTCAATTTTCTTTGCTGTTGACGAAACTCCAAAGAAACTGATTAGGCTACTGTTGTCTGTTTCTTTTTGGACATGTTTGACCACTACCCAACATCAACAGTCTGGTGAGATAGTCAGTACGCAAGTGTGCTGTAGGGACCGAGGTGGCAGTACGCATAGCTAATTTTTGGGGCGCATGCGCACCTGCGTACCAGTTAAGTGCACCCCTGGTAATAACTTTATTAGCCATCAGGAGAAGCGTTCGTAATAGATCAGTATCATCATTTTCATCAAGATCATCTGGACAAAATATGATGGTTCTAGAGGCAAATCTATTAATAGGCATTTCTTAATTTCTTTTTGTACATTTTGCCAGTAACCAGAGATAATCGGGCAATCCCAAAAAATATGTGTGTGATCCCCCACCATACCACATCCACTCCAGCATTGCCTTGAGGTATTGCTCCATTTTGATGTTATTTGTGGGGTCCTGAAGTACCTCATTCTCATCTTCCATCCAAACTCTCTCCAGTTGGGACTACACTCGCCTCCAAAAGAGTTGTCGCCTACCCATCTGTTTGGAATAACAGCTAATAACCTGACTTTCAATTAATCACTTGGCTTCAGAAGTCTCTCATATGAAAGCTACAACCCTCTCGAATGAAAATGTATGTACAAAAATAAATTTCATGCACCAAAGAAAGATTGACCCTTTAATGAACACAGACAGGGCAGATTTTGACAAGACAAAAGTTTTGTCGCCTATCGAACATAATGTGAAAATGAGCAGATAAGTCACTTCAAATCACTTCAAATACGCAGATCGGGTGTCATACTTAATCACTGGTTCACTCACACCTCTCCAGAAAATCAACTTTGGCCTTAGGTGTATGTTTAGGGTCATTGTAATCATGGAAAGCAACACAATGAAAATCAATGGAGTTCAATGAGAGATGGTGACATATTTGGATAGGCGACAACTCTTTTGGAGGCGAGTGTACTGGTTAATTTATGTCCACGTTTGCAAGTATTTACCCATTGTTCATCTGCAATTATGACATTCATTTCTAATTCCCATTTCTCTTTGATGTCCATACTATTATCCTTCAAATCATTTTGCAATATACTATAGATATGTGATATAAACTTGTTTTTTATTGTGCCTTGGATGGCAGCAATAAAGAAATGTTCTAATTTGGATGTTGGGTTACAGAGGCTTTACCATTCTTCGTGTTTGTGTAAGTAATGTCATATTTGTAAATATCTAAAAAAAAAAAAAAATCCTGTTGTGGTAGTTCAAATTTTTGTCTTAGATCTTCAAATGATCTTAAGCTGTGTCCCTCAAACGGCTGATCCAAAATGTCACTGGAGATACTGTCACATATGTGATTTCTAATTCTCTTTATCTTTTTACAGCACAGACGCCTCCAACCTCAGACTAGGCCCTTCACAGTTATTACATTACATTGCATTTGGCAGACGCTTTATAACCAAAGCGACTTTCAAAAGAGGACATAATCAAGCCAACATCACAAGCAAATACAAAGTGCACAGGAGATGTACAGCAGTGCAGTTGCAAAGAGGGGTTATTTTCTTTTCTTTTCTAAAGAGTAAATAACGAGTACACACACATACACAAACACACACACTAAACTAAACATCATGTCAGGAGTCTGCCCTGGAGCAAGGCCAGCTCAAGCATTAGTCTTGTAGATACTCTAGAAAGAGGAGGTTCTTAAGTTGTTTCTTGAAGGCTGCAAGAGATGTGCTTAGTCTTGCTGCCTCTGGGAGACCGTTCCACCACTTGGGTACCACAACGGAGAACAATCTTGACAGGGAGTACCTAGAGCGACTGGATGGCAGAGCCAGACGGCTTGTGCTGGATGAACGCAGTTCTCTTCCAGTAACATAATGCGTCAGTAGGTCCTTCAGATAAGCTGGGGCCGTTCCTGTGATGGTTTTGTAGGCAAGGGTCAATGCCTTGTGCTTGATCCGGGCGGCGATCGGTAACCTGTACAACTCAATAAATAGAGGAGTAACATGGGTCCTTTTGGGTTGATTGAATATCAACCGTGCCGCCGCATTCTGGATCATCTGCAGAGGTTTTAGCGCACAAGCAGGTAGACCTGTCATGAGTGAGGTGCAGTAGTCAACGCGGGACAGGACCGTAGCCTGCACCAGTCGTTGTGTAGAATATTGTGTCAGCACAGTGTCTGATATTCTGTACGTTACAGTTGCTGCACTTACCCACCTTCCCCGAGTTTTTGTGTGGTAATGACAACTGTAAATATAGTATATAGTAATGTATCTAGTGTCATGTGTAATACATTGTTTGAATTGTCCATACATTTCAATGACAGTAAATATTGGTTGACACAATTTGACTCTGTGGCTTTTTTTTATTCATTCTCTCGACTGAAAATGCATGGTTACTTAATTTATATATTCCACAAGACCACAATCAGAAGATTATCTGACAGTTTGCATTCATTTTCTATGTATAAAAAACAAAGGTAACAAGACAAACATGGTTCCAAACCAAAAAGGTGAGATGTATAAATGTACAAATTATTGCTCCTACAGACAATGAAAAATAATACAACTCTGCACACTGCCGGTTTGTGACTGAACTGGTCCTTTAATACACTTTTAATAGACATTGCTCTATCCAAACATTGGTGGCAGTGATAAAGTCTCAAACACACACATACACTCAAGTGCTGTAGCACCAGAAGCATACAAACACACACATATACACACTGCACTATTGTAACACCTGAAGCGCACACACACGTCCGGAGCAGACTTTGATTACTTGATTCCTGTGGTGACCCTACTGCATCGCTTCACCGCAGTCACAGGGAGCTACTGCCTCACCTTGGTGTGTGTGTGTGTGTGTTTGTTTGTCACCTTGAAAACTTAATGTGCTGCCTAATTCGGCACTAGCCAGAGAGGATAATTAGCAGCTCAAATGCACACACGCACATGAGCACATAGTAGATGTACAGCACTGACTGCACCATGACGGCTCCTTGCGACGTCCAGCTCAGAGCACCTTGGAAGCCTCATGGAAGTCCCATGGTATGTGGGAATGGGAAAAAAACGATTGGTTCCTAATGTATAGACGCACACATACATGCTCATTGACAGACAGGAACTGTCTGACATGGGAGAGAAAAGCAGAATGATTGAGACAGGCAGAAGAAGGAAAGTAAGAATAGAGAGAGTAGAGAGGAAGTTATATTTGTCATAAATACAGTATTGGGGTGAGAGAGAAATAACCACAGTCTGAATGTGGGTCACAGTTATGGGAAAAGCAGAGTAAAATAAAAAATAAAATGAAGGATACAGAGAGGGGAAGAGTGGTAAAGTGAAAGATGATGATGCAGAGAACTAAATATTAAAGTGAACTGACACAGGGCAATAGGAGAAAGAGTCTGAGGGGGAAATAAGAGGAGTGGAACTACAATGAGAGGTTAGAGGATGTGAAGGTGAAGAGATAGAGAGATGAAGGGAAAAAATGAGTTGACAGAAAAAAGTTATGAAGAGAGGTAGAGAGAAAGGGGAAGAGAGGGAATATGTGTCTCCAGAGGAGCTGACATTGACAGAGGGATAGATGTTTGAGAAGGAGAGAGGAGAGGAAGAGATGTATGTTTAATGGAGTTTGGAATCAGCAGTTTTCAAACTTCTCTCTACAGTGGACCTTGTGCTCTCTCACACACACTCACACGCGCGCGACCCAATCTCTCTCATTGCTTCTCCCCCTGACACACACACACACACACACACACACACACACACACACCCTGGTTGTGTAAGGATGCACCACAGAGGAATATGTTCCTTTTGCTCCTCAAGGATCATATCCATGATTCATTGGCAGTCTGATCCCACCCCTTAGGATGCTAGTGTGTGTGCACCTCGTCACTGAACCCCAGACATGGTGCCCAGGGGCTGTTGTGTGAATGTGCGTGCAAATGCATAGCAATTTGCGTCACCTTTGAGATAGTGATATTGGTCTATGTGAAGGCTGTGTCCTCCCTTCAAATATTGAGAAGAATGTTTAGAAACCGTTTATTTGCAGCTAACAGCCTCTCCATAGCCCTGAGCCTAAGTAGAAAGAAGATTATATAACTTGACCTGTATTGACCTTGAGTTCAGTTGGCACAAGTTATTTTGACCTAATATTTCTCTCGTAATGACCCTGAGAACAAGTTCATTTGGATTTCATTCATTGTTTTGTCCTTCAGCGCAGCTTAGTTCAATTTGGACGAACAACAGCTCTGACCTTGAGAGGCTAGCATGGTGTTTCTGTGTTGGTCTCTTGATCTTGCAAATTGACATTCATGTCCATGTCTTGACCTTGCAATTACCATCAGAAAATAGCACTGCATCACAGTTATTGACCTCAATCTTTTGACCTGACACAGCATCCCCTTCGAAAAAGAAAAATGTATCATATCTATTTCTCTTCTTGTTCTTGAATTGTGCTTCTAAGGCAGCTTTGGTGGGTTAGCTGCGCTTTGGATGAAAAGGAACTCAAAGGAACATGACTAGCATTAGTACTGCTGTCATGTCGGGTTGCATAGCTTAAGTGGAATAACATTACCAATGCATCACTGTTGGGGTAGCGGCGCTTAAGACGGAACAGTAGTACTAATGCAGAGGTGTGTGAACTGATCTTCTAGTCTGGTCCTGTTGCTGAGGTTACGGCAAGTCGTTCATAACTACAGGCGGATTATGTGTGTGTACGTGTGTAATAACACGACTACTATAGTTCTGCTTTTGCACGCTGGTCATACCTGCAGTCAGAGGGAGAGGTAGAGTAAGAGGAGATGAGAACAGGATGAAGACTGCAGCAGAATACATTCTTCTGGCATGGCTGCTTTTCTTAGCTCCTGGATGACATTCGAGAGTGAGTGTAAGGGAGACAGTGTGCTTGTGTGCATGCGTATATCACAGGTTGTAAGCTGTAAGCAGTAGTAGAAAGTCTTTCCATCTTTACAGCTTTCAGTGTTCACACAAGAAGCTCAGGGACCGCTTATGCATCTGCATGTCTCAGCTATTACAGGGTGTGTGTGGGTGCGCACAGACTATATTCCTGCAATTATGAGTTGAGTCAGGTCGGCTTGGCAGGGCTGCTATTACAGACCGTGTGTGTGTGTGTGTGTGTGTGTGTGTGTGTGTGTGTGGCCTCCTGGTACAGGGGCTCAGTGTTTGTGTGGATATTCACCACCTCTACTAATCCTGACGCCTCCACACGCTCAGCGCTGCTCTCACGTCACAATCTGCCCTACACACACACACAGACACACTAATGCATAACTCCATACATGACCATTTCTATCATTTTGTCACATACACACACACGGTTGACATTCCTGTTGAGGGTAATCCTCTCAGGTGTATTTGGCTGTGAATGGGACACCTTCACTCACAGAGGGAGCTGTGTGTGTGTGTGAAAAGAAGAAATGAGAGAGAGACAGGAAAGAGGAGAGGAGAGACAGGACTGAAGAAGAGGACATCAAAATGGGGTGAAATGAACAATGATTAAGATGTGTAGAAGGTACAATTGAAAAAGGAGCCCAGAGAAGGTTGGAGTACAGAAGGAGAGAGGGAAACGTGGGGAGAGAAGAGGGGTCCAGGAGGAGAGTATGATTAGAGGAAGAGGGAAGACTAGTGAAGATGAGTAGAGTAGATTATTCAACACTCAGTTATTAGATCCATGCACATGGCTATACTCCAGATTTCATTGTTGAAGGGTCTGCATGTGATTCACCTCGGTTGGCCTCGTTATATGACTTTCAGCGATTCTCTTAATGGCAAATTACAGTCAATTAAACGAAACAAACAACACATTTCAGCATCTGAGGATGAAACCCCTTCCTTCATAACACCACAGAACCACAGGATTCACCCAATACAGCACCCTCTTATTCTCTATCTTCATGCTCCCTCTTGGCAATAGTATCCGTCACCATGGTCTCAATTTTCACAGCTATGCAGAGGATACCCAAATATACATCAGCATTAAGTCCTCTGTTCCACTCCCACCTCCACCACTCATCAACTGCCTGCTTAATGTTAAAACCTGGATGGCTGCCAACCTACTCAAACTCAACAACGACAAAACAGAGATCATTGCAGTGTACCCCCCATCCCGGGCCAAGGAGGTTGGTGATCTGTCCCCTGATGTGGATGGCTATACCATCAGGCCATCCACAGAGATGCGAAACCCCTCTCATTCCAGTCTCACATCAAAAGCATCACCAAATCAGCCTTTTTACATCTCCAGAACATCTCCAGACTCCGGCCCTCACTCTCCGACTCTGTGACTGAAACACTTATCCATGCATTTGTAGTATAATGGGGAACTGTGCCTTTAAATTACAGCAGCATATCCTATGATGGCATCGTATCATGTGACCTGTGGCACCAATTGGCCATAATGGTGGTTGCTTTAAAAGGCAGGTAGTTCTGGTCTTCTTGGCTGTGAGGGACTGATTCGTTTGGCATTGCTGGTGATGTCTCACCATTTGGCATTTGGTTGGCGCTTTGAAGTCATGTCTGTAGCACTTCATACAATAGTGGAAATTGTGTGGAGTTTTGTTCTAGTTCTTTAAAAATAGTGATGGGCAAATGAGGCTTCCTGAACCAATGAGGCTTTCAGGCGAAAAGGTTCGAGGCTGTGCCGTCCTGTCAGTTATTGGGTGTAAATGCTCCCCCTGGTGTTAACATAGGTTACTGCATCTATCATTTCTTATTTCCTGTTATTTACAAAATCTACTTCCTGTTCTTTCGACCTGTTGCTATGCGTCTGCTGACCGTACTTGATTCAACTGTTTAAAACCACAGAGTGGAACTATCAGTAAGTACACCTTTGTAAAACTTGTTTAAGGACTTAGTAATGTGGAAAGTAGTCTTGAAAACGCTAAAATGTAGTTCTTGTGAGATCGCTATTATAATATGCTAATCGACGATCGTTAGCAACTGTGCTATATTGTCAAGCCTCTCAGCTCCTTTTAAGCTTTATTTTGCCTTAGTTATACCTTGCATTTCACATATAAATGTTTCTAGTTATTATATTTTTAACACATTGAGTACCGACGACGTAATAATGCGTTTTTCACGCCCATGCGTTGTATACCAAAAGGTAAAAATACGTTTTTGCATTTAAATATCATATTTTGAATCTACACCCTTCAATGGACAATATATGTGATTTTGGTAGCTCTGTGATGGACATAAATGACAACATTTGCAGTCCAAAGTTGTTTGATTGTTATGATGTTTGAGTGTTATGATTTGGATATTTTAATTTAACTTACCAAGATGTCTGGATGCCAACCCATGTCGCCTATCGCGCTGCCTGCATTGATTTCCCTAGTACGGTCACTGTAGCATGTGTTGTCTCTGACTTCACGCAATAGGTAAACACCATTGTATATCGTGCCTGGAGTATCTTGAACTTTCTGGACTTGCTAGACCTTTACCAGATCCTTGGATCCAAATGGCACCCGATATGTGATTGGAGTAATGCGCTCCGATTTGGACGTTTGATCGCCAAAAAGATAAGTTTCTGTGTCTTCCTGTATGTGAGAAGCCAGAAGCTAGCATGGCTACATATCATGATTCCCTGATTGTCGCTCCCAACGCAGGACGCTCCCATGTCGGCTCGCCCCCACTAGCCAGACTATCGATCCCACCGCCATATAACGGAGCTAGTTATCTTTTTGATGTTAGTTTTTTGTTTCTAACTCTAACCTAACCCTAAACCTAACCCTAACCTTAAATTGCTTGTATGTGGCAGTGTATGATAATACGTGAAATACAATCGGGTGGGACTACACGTCCGGGAGTGATAGAAACACCTGGGACTACACGTCCGGGAGCGATCTCAGTTGGGAGTGTCCATCTGCCACCGCATATGATTCGGATCGGATGGGCTAGGCTACATCTAAGCATCATATCATTTGGATTTGTTGTCAATGTTGGGCTATTATTTCGGGAGTCATCGAGAGCTATTTTAGCAAATGTCTCACCTTCTGCATGTGTGCAAAGAGTTTGTGTTCAGTCCACGTGAAAAACGGGGATTTCAAAGGGCATCGATTGCTGGTGTCGTAGTGTGACAGAGGAGGTGTGCTGCCGTATTCGTGAATCGTGCTATGTTGTTGTTTCCCTAGTAGCCTACGATCGGTAGCGTGTATTGTGTTTGACTTCACGCAATAGGTAAACACAGAGACCATTGTATATCGTGCCAGGAGTATCTTGAACTTTCTGGGCTTGCTACCTAGACCTTTACCAGATCCTTGGATCAAAATGGCACCCGAATTGTAATTGGAGTAATGCGCTCCGATTTGGAAGTTTGATCGCCAACCAGATAAGTTTATTTGATTATTCACCCCCATGTTGAACTGTCTTCCTGTATGTGAAAAGCCAGAAGCTAGCATAGATGGCTACATATGGATCGGATGGGCTACATCTATGCATCATATCATTGGCATTTGTTGTCAATGTTGGGCTATTATTTCGGGAGTCATCGGGAACTATTTTAGCAAATGTCCGACCTTCTGCATGTGTGCAAAGAGCTTGTGTTCAGTCTGTGTGAAAAACGTGGATTTCGAAGGGCATTGATTGCCGGTGTCGTAGTGGTTTAGAGCAGGAGGTGTGTCTTGACGAGCAGGAAGATGTGTGTCAGAGCTAACCTTGCACCAAATTGTGATTAAAACCAACTCATCCCCTTTCAAACTCGTCACATTCTGAAGAAGCGCACCCTTCACAAAAACCTCAATATCTCCTATTGTAGCTGAATTCCATGGATACCCGCTTCGGTTTAGCGTGGGTTTACTCGGCAATAAAAGCTCGTAGAGACACACAGTTTTCACCTACTAAGAGGGCAGCGTCTCCACTTTCGAACGAGTCATAACATATTTCAGTGGCCCTATCACATAATAAGCTGTGAGTCTACAAAAAAACGTCAAAAAAGGGCTTAGAACGCTGGTATTCTACGACATAATTCCGTGAGCACCGCCGGTATTCAATGTGTTAAACACTTTCTTGTTTACTTGCCTGTGTTTAGTCCTTAAAAACAAAGATATTCCATGTTAAAATTCGCCATTCACACTTAATTTACCTTACCTCATTCTTGTGATAACCTAATATGTGAAGACATACAGTGCCTACTTACTTGACTTAAATCCTGTGAAAGAAAATAGTCATTTCTTTTTGCACCCTGTAACATAGATTGTAACATGTTGCATTCAAATGATTTGTAATGTAAGCCTAATTGTGTACCCAATATGTTTCTTTCTATTACAGTTTTACAATGTAATTAAGACCTTAAGAAGATTTCAGTAAAGCTCTCAACTGGGATCCTGCCTTGGGTTTTGATTCTTGTTCGCTATCTGTCGAGCATGCAAGGAAAAAATGCCAGGACAGAATAGAACAATTCGAAGCATTTTTCGGAGCCTCATTTCTCACTGGCGCCATCTGGTGTGCAATGAAATGACACGGCAGGCATTGATTTCATTTTAACTTTTTCGTTCCATTTCAATAAATGTGATGAGGTGTGTGTGTGGAATTAATGACTCGTAATGTTGGAACACTCAAATCAAGTTTAACGCTGACCCATGTCGTGGAAGTGAGAGAGCATAATTTTGTGGAGGTCGGCGCGCGACCGGGAGTGATCGGCCATAAACGCAACAGCAGCCAATTAAACCGGAAATATAATGAATAGTCACATTATAGGCCTATCAATGAAATGTAGGGCTAATTCAAGATATTCTAAGAAATATCAGTTATCCACTAGGCCTATTCGAACTCACAATGATAAAGGTAGCATTCTGCCGCCTTCACCACTAGACCAGGCTCGCAGATAATTTCATTGTTTACTTGGTCATCTTTGGCAGAAGGCTACCCTGCGAAATGAAGAATTAGTTGATTCATCATCACGTTACTACCACGAGGATTTGAACCAATGACCCTCAGAATTCAGGTTTGACAGTTTAACCAGCCATCCATTTGACTAAGCCAGCCAGCCAGCCATTTGACTTCTTTGACGGCAGAGCTGAGTTTCCTTTTTGTAGTCAAGATGACACAACTTGTGAAGCCTATTAAAACCCGCACAAAACCCATTAAAATAAATAAAATATGTCTGCACTCTTATTTAGCTGTATAACGTTGAGTAGGCCTACAAATAATTCCTGATAGAACTGCTGTCTCATTTATGGTAGGGTAGCTTAGCTCAAGGTCAAGGTAGAACTAAAACAATTTTCCACCACGTCTTCGGGAGCGTCTCACTTTGAAAATCTACTTCAAAAGGGAATTGCATATCATATTTGGACATTTGGGTCAATCTACGGCATGAGCTGAATTTATTGTATAGTGGAACCAAATCAAAGTCACTACATATCCAGTCTCAACATTCACACAACAAACGCAATCTGAAAACTTGACAAGTGCTCCGAGGCGCAAAAAGCTCGTTTGGGTAGCGGCGCGCAATGAAACGTCCACGCGCTTCGCAAAATGTGAAGCCTCATCTGACATTGTCACGTGGTATTTCTTGATGACAAACGCCTCGAAGCGAGGCTTCAGATTTTACACCCACTTTTGCTCGAAGCACGCTTGGAAGCCTCGCTTCAAGTTTCCCATCACTATTTAAAATGGACCTCCGGGATTTTGGAAACCGAACCTCATTTCTGAGTCAGCCAGGGTGTAAACAATGTGTCCAGAACGTTTTTTTCACATTCCATGCAGTCCTTGTGAATTCCATGTTGCTAAGCTAGCGCAAGTGAACGGCTACTGGTAGCCTGCCCCCAAAAATAGTCTTATCCCGTTTAAACAACATTCAAAACAAAACCGTTATTATGCCAGACTGCAAGTGTAAATATTTGTCTTAGTAGAATGAAGTTTGAAATTAAACCAACCTTGCACTGCGTGGATTTTGCCATGTTGAGAGACTAATTTTACTTCGCTCTCTTCAGCTGTGATGTAATACTACCCACCCACTTCAGGGAGCCGCAAGAAACATCGCAAATCAAGGCTAGTTTTACAACTGCTTTCGGATCGAATAGTGGATTAAAACCCAACGACATCGCAACATGGTACATCAGTGTGTATATACCAACTGCAATAATAAAGCCCGCAAATGGGTATGGACAAGTTTCCATTGGTTTCCAGTGAAAGATGTTGAAAGAACCAAACTCTGGCTGCTGGCTGCAGGGCTAGACATCAACACACCGATGGAGACGCTCCGTAGACTAGCCGGGTGCTTTGTAGTGACCATTTCAGTCCTGACGACTTCACAAGTCCTTCTCGAAATCTAATACCTACATGGAAAACTCTAAAAGTGTCTGCGGTGCCAACCGCATTCCCAGGTCTCCCAAAAACATTTGTGGCACGCACCAACAGTCTCCGAAGAACAGGTTTGTTGCTATGCTTTCTGCTTGTTTCATAGCCTAGAAATCTAGACGCCCCTAGCGACCGCAAATTGAATTTGCTCCCGGGGGCAGTCTAGCGGACCCCGGTCGTTTTGCGAGGCTGAAAGTTATCCGATGACAGGGCCAATCAAATCGCGAGGGGGGCCGGGCTACTTAGTAAACAGGAAACTTTCTAAGAAGAAGCATGTCCGTCCGTGCTACGTACAGCACGAAAGTGTTCACTTAATTTAAAAAGCCTGGATGATAATACATTTCGTGTCTGGCATGGATTGATGTAATAATACACCATGAACTTATCGGACACAAATAGATCACAACACATTACCATTTGATCATTCGATGTTTTAAACTAGCTCGGTAAGCTAAGTTGAGCATTTTACAGAACCAGATCACACGCTATTATCAGACCACTACTGTAGGTGTAGAATGAAATTGCTGCCCCAATTTCTAATAAGACACAGTCACATGCCATTAAAAACGAGACATTTGGGAGCTTTGAAAGTCTTTGAGTAGCTTACTAAATAGATGGGAATTATAGTCTACCAAGCTAGTGGCTAGCTAACCTGTCGTCAATAACAGCCTTGTATTATATGCCTGCCCCAAATTCTAGTAAGATCCATGTCATTAAAAACGAGACATTTGGGAGCTTTGGAAGTCTGTAAGTCGCTTACTAAATAGATGGGAATGACACCTAGTCTACCAAGCTAGCGGCTAGCCAATCTGTCGTCAATTACACAGAGCTTGGTATCCGTGTATTAGTTATGGGTATACAGCTAGCTAGCTAACACCGAACATGCCATGTTGACAACAATCATAAATATAACCATTTAACAAGCCCAAAATGGCTCAACATTTCGCTGGTTGATCAAGGAGGGCCATGTGGTTGAAAACGAGGCATTTTTGAACTGTATAAGTGAAAACACGATTTATTAGGACACTTTTGTGGCTGTGGTCATCACACGCAGATTCCCTGATTGTCGCTCCCAACGCAGGACGCTCCCCGGCCGGCTGGGTATACAGCTAGCTAGCTAACACCGAACATGCCATGTTGACAACAATCATAAATATGACCATTTAACAAGCCCCAAAGTGCTCAACATTTCGCTGGTTGATCAAGGAGGGCTGTGTGGTTGAAAACGAGGCATTTTTGAACTATGTAAGTGAAAACACGATTTATTGGGAAACTTGTTTGTGGCTGTGGTGATCACACGCATTCACTGCTACGACGCCTCGGAGTTGCCGCTTCACAAGACAGCTGTGACGTTACACAGAAGTGTGTGGGGATTGGTTGTTTGCCATCCAATTGCGTGGCGTTGAGTGCTGAAGCAACCGTTTATCCCGCCCACACTGCTGCCCAGCCCTCCTAGACCCTGGTACAGCTTTTTGCTGTACGGCGTCTAGATTTCTAGGCTACTTGTTTCTATGATTGTAGCCCAGTGGTTCAGTGATAATGGCTTCACCTATGTTAGCCAAAACTTGGGCTAGAAGTTACCCTTTTTGGATTGGCTTGTTGTACTGCTTTGCTGTTATTTTGTGTAATTGCTGTGACAAATGGCATTAGAAATGATTTACCCTATTCCTATGGATTTATAAGTTAGGCAACGCTATGTGATCTGGCTTGACATTGTGAAATATGTCACTCGTTGCTCTAGTTATTATTACATGGAATGTTTTTTGAGACGAGAGGGAATGGGAGGATGAAAGGGATTTAGAAGAGATGGGTGCACTGTTCTGTTCGCCAACATCTAATGCTCTGTAGACACACGGTCATCTAGTAACAACCAAACATTGTCATGGCAAATGTTTCAATGTTACGAAAGGTTGACAAAGTCCGACAGAAAGCATTACTCTTGGTGTTTGCGAGCAGGGTTGGGGAGTAACGGATTACATGTAACGGCGTTACGGTAAAAGGATACAAAATAAAAGTAACTGTAATCCGTTACAGTACAAGAAAAAAACGATGTAATCAGATTACAGATACATTCAATGAGAATGGGGATTACTTAACAGGATTACAATTTGTGCGAGGTTGAGTCTTTGGCCCTTTTTATTTAATTAATTATTAACACACATGCTTAGCTGACAACCATTTAAACCCGGAGTAGACTGTTCATACATTACACTCGCATAGGCTACATTGCATCCAAACGCGCATACATTTTCAATCAAACCACACGAAATCCAAGTTTTGTCAACATCTGTTGTTTCTTTATTTTGTTTTGCCTAATTCCATTGTTTATCCTTATGAGTTAAAACGAGTGGGTTTTCAGTGTTTTAAGAGCACTTAGCAATGTTTCTTGAGCATTTGAAAGTTTCATGTCTTACCGGTCTCGCAGCACTTCCGTGTTTGGCAAAGTGTTGCGTGCTGGCGAGAGTGACGTTTTTATCATTGGGCACGTTCGCGTGTGCGCGTCCTCTCGCCATCACATTGACGGTTAATCTCTAAAAACGTCATAATTATTGCCGTTTGCATGTTGACATGCATTTGTACTTGTTTGTTATTTTTAGATGCGTCCCAGCATCTCTATAAGAGGGTATGTCTGTCCGTCCGTCTGAAACGCATTCTTCAAATTGTTCCCTCCTGTGTCCACAAGGTGGCAGTGTTGACTATTTGGCCCCGGAGCACGCAGCTGATTGCATTGCGAGACAAGTGCAGCGCCAGGAGAGAGGAGTGCACTGCAAAGTGCTCGTACATTGACATACCCTCTTATAGAGATGCTGGGACGCATCTAAAAAGAAAGACATCATCTCCTGCGTTACTGCTGTATCTGTGTGCCTATCCATAAGACCCTTGACACTCTATCAACATTTTAACATTTGGTTAAAAAAGTGTCCGTTCTCACAAATAAAATGTTTAACATGGGTCAATGCTCATTTAAACCTTAAGTAATCCAAAAGTAATCCAAAAGTAATCAGTTACGTTACTTTGTAAAAGTAATCCAAAAAGTTACAGTACAATTACATTTTAATCAAGGTAACTTGTAACTGTAACGGATTACATTTATAAAGTAACTTACCCAACACTGTGTGCGAGCGAGGTCAGGGAGAGGGGAAAAACGTTTTGGATTTGCATTGTAATGCTTTAGGCCTACTGTTATTTTGGGTAATTGATGTAACAAATGGCATTAGAAATGATTTGCCGTATTCCTATGGACTCTCAACGCTATGTGATCTGGCTTAGCTCTAGTTATTATCACATGGAATGTTTTTTTGAGACGAAATGGAATGGGGAGATGAAAGGGATTTAGAAGAGATGGGTGCACTGTTCTGTTCGCCAACATGTAATGCTCTGTAGACACGGGTCATCTAATAACAACCAAACATTGTCATGGCATATGTTTCATACGAAAGGTTGACAAAGTCGGACAGAAAGCATTACTCTTGGTGTTTGCGAGCGAGGTCAGAGAGAAGGGGAAAACGTTCAGTTTTACAAACTTCAAAGATGTTGGGGTTCGCTATGGAAAAGTTACGGATGTGTCAAACGAAGCTAGGATTTGTACTAGGAATATCACTCCGCGGCTGTCAAGCTTTCAAATCAGGGAACACAAATTGCTGATAGTGATTAAACATGATTGCAAGGTTGGTTTAATTTCAAACTTCATTCTATCAAGACAAGTATTTACACTTACAGTCTGGCATAATAATGGGGTTGTTTTGAATGTTGATGCAACTGGATAAGACTATTTTTGGGGGCAGGCTACCAATAGCCGTTCACTTGCGCTAGCTTAGCAACATGGACATGCGAATTCACAAGGACTGCATGGAATGTGAAAAAAACGTTCTGGACACATTGTTTACACCCTGGCTGACTCGGAAATGAGGTCCGGTGTCCAAAATCCCGGAGGTACACTTTAAAAGTGACTTCTCTGGGAGCGTAACCAACTTAAAGGCCAACTTCCGATAAAACACAGTTTTACTCACTCCTTTTGAAGATCGGACGGTCACCCCAAGTTAAACTCACTTGCAAGGCTCTCATAGCGGTGCGTCACCTCGCCTGGCTGTGTTTCCCGGTGTTTCCCAATTTACATCAATAATGCAGAGAAACGAGCGAATCAGGAAAGCCTTTCTGTGTTTCGTCACGTCGAAAGAAGGCGTTGCCCACAAAGGTTTATGTCGATCCATTTTTCTAAAAACATGTCGAGTAATTTTTTTCTGCTTGTTTTCAATACAAGCAACGTCTGGTGGCCCGAAATCTAGCTTAGCTTAGCTATCAGCTGGTTGCTACTCTCAGGTACACACACAGCACAAAGCCTCATCCATAGAGCAAGCCCACTCTGGTAGCTGGCCCACTCCTGTAGCTCGCCTAGGGGTCGCTGTCGAAAGAGCACAGCCCTGAATGGAGCATGCACGCCTCCGTTGGCGCCCCTATAGTGCAGTACCACCCGGAGAAGTGGCGACTCTGTTTCCAATTACATTCTATCCAGGCACAGGAGGACTGAGCCAATCAGAGACGCATTTCCACGAGAGCAGGAAGAGTAAGCCAATCAGAGACGCTTTTCCACGAGAAACACGGAACACCCTCTCGTTTCTCCACAAGCCACATTGCTGGCTTGCAAAAACGGCTTGAAACAAAGCAACCAGAACGTTTTTTAAAACAGGACCAACGCGTAACACATTCAATAACAATGGGGAACACAGCAATATTAATCAAATGACGTTGAGAGGCCATCTTTAAAGCTTGACCGGTGCCCATTTCGTCTGCTCACTTGGGTATGTAGTCATCTTTCCCCCTGCCGCATTGTAAAATAGTAGTTTTGCATGCGTTGCTAATTTCTGTCACCTGTCATTATAGGAAGCAGTCTGCTGTGGTTTGGAGCCCTTTCCCCTGCTGCGACACTATGTGTGCCTCGCCGGCCGTGGTACGTTGCTGTCTCCCCCTCCCCCCACTATGAATTATGTGGTGACTGTTTCTTCATATGTCTCTGTTTGTGTGTGCAGGTGTAGCCGGCTGACATTGCGTGAGGTTGTCTTAATGAGCTGCTGTTTTGTATACCCCTGATGTGTGTCGGATGCATACGAGCACCAAGACATACAAGTGTGTCTGTATACCTTCTTCAAAGCGAGGTGGCAGAGCACAGGGAACTTTTGCAGTCTACCTTCCCGGGTTTTAGACTGAGACCCAAACACCACTATATCGAGCATTACTCCTTTATGGCCCACTGTGTGAAGTGTGGACAAAGAGTTTCGAAGGAAAGCACAAGTTCTTCAAAAAGGTTATTCGGGATGCTCAGAACTTTAAAAATGTTCCCATGACTCTTGCTATAAGGCACCAAAACGCTGTCAGCTACCACTTAGACTGCAGTTGGTTTTACAAGCCAGAATTTGAGATGGGCAAAGTAAAATCGCTGTTTGTTACCTCTTTACCCGAGAGCATCCGGAATCCACTTCGACAAAAAATCCCCAATACTTCAGCTGTACTTACAGCATCCTCCATCTGTATTGAGGGAATAGATTACAATGTAGACAGTGTGGTTTCAGCTGGTTCATGTTGAGGCCTTCCTGAATTTAAGCAGATCACTCAGATAATTGCTGTGAACACGGAAGTTCTGTTCATTGCAAGGTCATAACGGCTTGGTACTCTGAACATCTTCGCTCTTATGAACTTTGCTGCCCAGACAGTCCAACATTTTGTGTACTTCAGCTTACAGATCTGAATAACCCTTTCCCCCTCTCACCTTACATTGTACAGGGCTAATTAATGGTAACTGAGGCATTTTATTCACTGTTGAATGTCTTTTCTCTGCAGATGGCATCAGCCACCATAAGAGTCATCCTAACTGAAGCCGATGTCCGAAGATTAAAGCTAACCTCACAGCCTACCTTAGTGGCGGATTTGATTATGTATATAAAAGTCTCACTTGAAATATGACTTCAACTTACAGTTACGAGACCCAGAATTTGACAATGAACTCTGCAACCTCACAGATTTATCATTTAACTGCCTGAGAAGCCAGCAGTAAAGATCATTCCAGTGCTCCACTTAGTCTCCCTTCCATCTAGCTCATCAGAAAATCTGAATGATAAGTCTGGGAAAATACACATTGTGTGTATATAAACATTGTAGCATTTCACGCAAGTGATTATATTCAATTATTTACAAATACTGCCACATTGATAGTTGATACATGGGCATGAATACATTTCACTGATAACTTGGGAAAACAATGAAGATGGTTATGTCTAGATGAAGCCAGGGGAAAAGATTGCACCCCACACCCAATGCTTCCCTAACATTGTCCGTGTTGTAAGTCATGAAGAAAGCAAAAGATTTGCCATAGGATCTTTGGAAAGACTATGAAACAAAACAGGGAAACTTAAGTATTGACTCAAACAAGAATATCAATCAGCACTGCTCAAATTTTAATCACAAAATGTTGCAAGTCATGTTTAAATCAAACCACACAGTAAAAAAAAAAAAAAGAACACATATTATTCAGTATGCCAAAATGTAGCAGATGGGAGTGTACCGCCGCCTTGTAGGGGTTGATTAACTCGTACCGTGGGGAGTACAGGACGGGACAGGATCTAGGTCCCCCACGCCCAATACTAATGGCCTCAATACTCCCAGACTGGCAGCAAAGTTTGTCTTGGGTAGCTCACTCGGGTTTGGTAGAGTGGGCTTCAGTAATGTCCGGTGCCTGCCTGAAGATGTATGTGGTGAGGTGTGTCCCAGCCCACCCGTCACCACCCCACTGCTATCCCAAACCAACTACCCAAGTGAGGCGCCCCTACCACGAAGATAGAGTAGGCTTGACAAAAGCACTGATTAAATATGCACTTGAAACAGTATAGAATACAATAAGTAGATAGAGCCCCCCTAAATTGTAAAATAACTACTAATTATATGACACACATGTAACACAGGCAATTAATAAGGCGAGGAAACCACAATTATGATAACCAATGTGTAATAAAATGTCAATGCGTTCCACACTCCTTCTCATACATGGAATAACAATACCTACTGCTTATTAACACTGCATAACCAATTGCCAGTGCTAAACAGTACTATTCACAGATACAATCACATATTCACTTACAATCTCTTATCACAACAGAATAGCACACATCTGATAACAACATAACAGACCCTTTCAGCGTTGGAAGTGAATACCGTAGCTGTGCAGTGTGTGTGTAGCGGAGGCTTGCTCGGGGGCAGTTGTAGTCCAAGAGTCTCTCCACGAGAACAATGCGATAGGTGAATATAACGGGCCACACACACCTTTACACCCTTCCTGGTGTCACCGTGTTGTCCCTCGGAATACCACCGGTAGGTTCCCGTTTATTTTCAATGAGCTGCAGTGGAGCTTCCTACTCCACACGACCGTTACTCAACGACGACCTAACAAAACAAACATTTTTGACAAAAGCGGTACTAAACAACAGTAAGACTATTCCACGTTTACCGAGCTTAAAACACACTTCAGTTCTCACATGTTCACGGTACCCGACCAACTTCACTTGATCAACTTCACTTTATCTCACATCTTCTTCTTCCACTTCAAGTGGTAGTTCGCTATTTTAGACATTAAGCCCTGTTTGTGTGACTTCTGGGGTGAATTAGACATGTTCTCATCACAATTTTGACATTTGGTGCTGAACGGAGTATTTTGGTATTCAATACTGCAGCCCCCCCACCTGTACATTGACTCCAATGGTGCACTCAAGCAATCGATCACAAAATAGCATTAAACTTTCATTTGAAAAGACATGGAACTCACTGTGTGGTCAGTGGTGAACAGCGATAAATTGACCCAATAATCGCCACGAAATATGCCTCCAAACCGTTGTTTAGCTTTTTATGGAACTACTTTTTCCCAGACATTGAATAGTAGCAGCTAGACATCCAGCCAGTAGGTGGCGATAATGCGTTTTTTTTGTGTGGACTAGAGAGAAGAAGAATATTGCTAGTAGCTAGTAGCTACTGCTTTACACACGTTTTTGCTGGCAAACACCATCTAATCTTTTCATTTCAACCTCTTTTTTGTTAGCAAGGACAATACAGACAAAAGGACAGAAGCAGCATTTATGTATTTTGTTATGTAATTCGGTAGAATAGGAGTTATTGATCACAGAGCGAATGGAGAACCTGAACGTAATTCTGTTGATGCCTGCCTGTGTGACTGGTCGGGATGTAAGCAAGGAACGTGGATCTAGCCTATGTAAGGAGGGCTTTGATCAAGAGACCTTGTACCAAAAATCAACTGGAAAAGACGTCCGAGACCGGAGGCGAGGAATTGGATGGTCAGAAACCAGGTCAGTAACTACAAGCCCAAATCTCTGCATGGTATCAGTAGTAGGTCCTAAATGTGTAGCCTTCAACAATACAACATAATTACGCAGCATCACATAAAGTTGTCTCAAAGGGCTTTCAAAATACACACAATGCGGACCATCACTGTTATTATGCCCAAACTTTAGTGCCATCCATCCTAATATTGTAGGCTAGTGATAATGCATTCGCTCTGTGTTGTACAATGATGAAAGACGTACGACTTGTAGACCTGTCATTTCATTTTCGTTGTGCAAGTATCAGCAGCAGTAAAACAAGAAACCAGCACAATGGCCATGACCAATTGAATGCTCTGCAGCCTACTCGAATAGAAGCTTGGGTGGTACGAAATGAAGCATTATTATTTTGTAGCTTTTATGAGGGAGCCATATGTTGAGTAAACAAAAGCATTTCTCCCCCTTCACTGAAATCACGTCATGAAATATCACGTGCTCAGCGTACTTGTACGCCTGATGAGGGAGCCAGTATCTGTGGAGTAAACAGATGCATGCCACCCCTCCCCATGACTGAGCAGAGAACTGATTGTCTGGCTGCACCTATGCACTCATATGTTTTGGGAATGTTGCTCCTCCTTCTCTGTGTGAGTTTGTTTTCTAAAGATGTAGGCATAAATGCACACCTAAGAAGTGTTGTCAATTGATAATTGAATATTTATGATTTATTATACTATATTGCAGGCTGTTGGTGCTGCTGAGGCTGTTGGTTTTCCTGCTTCACTGGTGGAGGAAGTGCAGAGGTAATCACACAAGAAATACATGTCACTGTAATGCACAATTTCTGATTATGTTATGTTGATTATGTCAAGCAATACCTGTCGTATAAGTAACAATGCACTGTTTTATAGCAAATTGTGCAGCGGTGGACTTCACTACTTGGGGAACATGAATGGAAAGAACACGGGGATCATCTAAGCCTGGATGACTAACTGAAGAGGAATTGGATTCAACCCCAGTCCCAGCTCTTCTAGGTCTACAGGCAATCATGGAGGATAAATGACTTCTGAAAGTTCTGCAGCAGTTGACTCAGTTCAAACATACCGGTATGTGACATAAAGACATCTCTTAGGAGAAACTGTAACAGCATTATTGATGTGATTTTGGATATGCATTTCCAGAATAATGCAGTTGTCTATTCTGCTGTACAAAGGAAAAGTGTAGTAACCACACACTATGTCAAAATTGAGTTTTGACTGAAAATAGTTTTCATTACATCTTATTTATCTTGTGACAAGGCCGTATGGTCCAAAGGTTTCCTCTTTGAGAAATATTGCTGTGTCAAATTTGAAGTAACTACAATATCCAACCTAACACAAGGCTGTGCCGGCTTTTTCCTCAGTTTCAATACTGGCATGTCTTTACAGGGGGCTCTGGAGGAAAAGAAGAGAGGAGAAACACGCATCTGATGACCAACCACATTTTACAGCTCCAGAACATTGCCTCTAAGCCAAACCTCCTCAAAAGGTCTCTGGAAAGAAGCACCGAAGTAGATTCCCTAAAGACTGAAAGACCAAATCTAAATAACAGTCAATGGAGCACATGTCTCGGTGTCATGGCTGTGTAATTATCAGAAAAAAATGGTGTCGTACATATTATTATTTCATTTCAATAATGACAGGGAAATTGTTGTAAATAAAATAACATTTATTTCAACACATTGTGATGCATTTTTCTTCTATTATTGTGATGTATATTTTACAAAGAACAGTGGAAAACTTGTTTACAGATAGGATCATCTTTCGCCAGATGGAGAACACCAGATGGAGAACGATGGGTTGGTGGAAACTGGATCATGAATCTGTTCAGGACAATAAATTGAAATGTATTAACTTATTGAACATATGAATATAGCATGGAATACTTGGTAAGGTTTTCTTCATGAACAATATTTTAATTTACTGAAATTTTTTTTTCATTATATTCATGAAATGGATTACTGAGACATTGAAAGTAGGCCTATATCAGTTGCCCTATTAGCCTACAACTGATGAAGATTACTTACTGCGGTAACACTTTACGTGACATGTTCCTGCATATTACATTTGTAGCACAGCTGTATAAGTTTGCACGGAACATACACGATTGTTGCAAGATCCATTCATACCAAACCTTTCATGAACCTAGCGGATGGAGGACCGCAACTTGTCTTGTTCAGAACCCTCAATGATAATTCAGATTAGGCCTGCTGTAGCACATGCCACTACAAGTCCACTTTGTTGAACTGTGCCAAAACTTGTGCCTAAACCTAACCTGTCAGTGAGGAGAGTGAGTGAACAATGCTGTCCACTATAAACATGTAAAACTGTGTCTAGATAAAAACCCATTCCTAACCAGTCAGTGAATAATGTGTGTAAACCAACCTAAAATATAGCCTTCTTTTGGCATGCCACTTCTGGATGCCACATGCCACTAAATAATCTCACCCCTACTGGATTTACAACCAGGGACAGAACATTTGAATGAAAAATATTTGCTTGACCATATTCTGTTCCTGGCACTGTAGTAAATTGGTTGCAATCAGGACATGTTCAGGAGGAAAATAGCCGAGTACTGCTTTGCAATTTTTTATTTTATTTTGACAAGTTGCTGTCCTTTGTTTTCCATGTTTATGAGAGGTTTGATATTGAATCAAGTAGGCCTAGTCATGAATCCTTCATGCAAAGTGTATAGCTGCTATGAATGTGTTATGCAGTGAAACTTCTAGGAAAGTGCAACAGTTACGAGATACAGTATAGTAGCCTAGAAATCTAGACGCCCCTAGCGACCGCAAATTGAATTTGCTCCCGGGGGCAGTCTAGCGGACCCCGGTCGTTCTGCGAGGCTGAAAGTTATCCGATGACAGGGCCAATCAAATCGCGAGGGGGGCCGGGCTACTTAGTAAACAGGAAACTTTCTAAGAAGAAGCATGGGCTGAATCTCAAATGGCGCACTTGTGCACTTTAGTGTTCAGGTTTCAGTGTGTATGTCGTATTAGATACGCACTGAAACATAGTGCCCGAAGTGCACAAGTGTGCCATTTGAGATCCAGCCATGGTGTCCGTCTGTGCTACGTACAGCACGAAAGTGTTTATTACTCCCACTCACTACTAATAATATTAAAAAGCCTGGCATGATGATAATACATTTCGTGGCTTGACAATGGAAGATGATGTTAATAATAACCCACCATGAACTTATCGGAACACAAATAGATCTCAACAACATTACCATTCTGATCATTCGATGTTTTTAAACTAGCTCGGTAAGCTAAGTTGAAGCATTTTAACAGAAACCAGGATAGTCACATACCCCGCTATTACCCCCCCCCTTCAGACCACTACTGGTAGGTGTAGAATGAAATTGCTGGTCCCAATTGAGCACACATGAGAGAGTCCACAAATCCCATGTAAAAACGAGACATATAGGAGCTTTTGAAAGTCTTTGAGTAGCTTACTAAATAGATGGGATCGCATAGTCCTGGCTAGTAGGGAGCGAGCTGACCGGGGAGCGTGACATGCGTTGGGAGCGCACAATCAGCGGAAAGTTTTATGGTGGTAATACACCGCCTAGCCTAGCCTAACACACCGAACAGTGTCCATGTGTGACAACAATCATAAATATAACCATTTAACCAAGCCCCAAATTGCTCGTAACATTTTGCTGTATTGATCAGGAGGGCCATGTGGTTTTGAAATACGAGGACCTTATTTGAACTGTATAAAGTGAAAAACACCCTACGCGATTTATTAGGGAAACTTGTTTGTGGCTGTGGTCATCACAAACGAATTCACTGCTACGAACGGCTGGAAGTTTGCCCGCTTCCAGCTAACCAAAGAGAGCCCCTCGCTAGTGGCTAGCTACACCTGTCGTCATAGCAGAGTGCTAGGTATCCCAGCCTTGTATTATTCATGCCTTGCTCACCTACGAAAAAAATTCTAATAAGATCCATGTCATTAAAAACGAGACATTTGGGCAGCGTTAGAGAAGTCTGTAAGTCTACTTACTAAATCGATGGGAATGGACCACCTAGTCTAACGAGCTAGCGGCTAGCCATGTATTATATTTATGGGTAGTTAAAGCTAGCTAGCTAACATTGTCCGAACATGCCATGTTGACAAACAATCATAACATATAACCATTTAACAAGCGCCCCAAATTGCTCGACATTTCGCTGATTGATCAAGGAGGGCCATGTGGTTGAAAACGATTGCATATTTTGAAACTGTATAAGTGAAAACACGGAATTAATGGAGGAAACTTGTTATTGTGGCCTGTGGTCATCACTAAACGAATTTCACTGCTACGACGGCTCGAAGTTGCCCACGCTTAACCTACAAAGGGGCGTGTCCGTTGTGAAAAGACAGCTGTGACGTACCACTAGACGTGTGTGGGGATTGGTTGTTTGCCATCCAATTGCGTGGACGTTGAGTGCTGACTGAAGCAACCGTTTATTCCGCCCACACTGCTGCCCAGCCCTCCTAGACCCTGGTACAGCTTTTTGCTGTACGGGTCTGGCTGCGCTAGGCTAACAGTATAGAGCAAAGCAAACACATACCTTCTTCGGTTGTAGAAATCTTCCCTTCTCTGGATCTTGTGTAGCCTTGAAAGGTCTAGGGAAGGAGGGATAGTGCCTCT